>NC_056730.1:633905713-633918213 GCF_019279795.1 Protopterus annectens | reverse complement strand
ATTGCCCTCATCTGTGAAGTATGGAATGGGAATATTGGGATGCATTGCAGGTATAGTTGTGGAGGTGGTCAGTGTTGGTAGATATAGAAGACAGTCTACAGGGGTTGTATGTGATGCATGTGGTGGGTAAACATCCTGGATGGTGTGTGTGGTCTGTGATGTGGATGCCCCATGGGCCCCAATATGGACACAATGGGAACAAGCCTCCCACCCACTGCTACTCACAACAGCAGTCCATGTCCTGAAGGTGCCTGGCCTGGATGCTGAGCAGGAGGAGCATGTCGGCCCTGTGAATGTGTGCAGGGTTCCTCAGAGTGATGTAGCACATCCCACATGTGTCTGTGGAGCCCGTTATGGAATAGACCCTGGACCTGACCTCAGGGGACAGGAACATGTCTGTGTGTGCCCCTGGGGGGACAACATCCCCTGGGTTGGTTCCACCTGATGGTATTGCTAGACCAGGACAGGAGGAGGCCCAGGGTGGGACACACATGTAATGTGGCCAGGTAATATGGGCAGATGGGTTTGGAGTAATGGGCAATAGTACATATACATGTTATTGTGTCACTGCTCTAGAACATATGTTGGTAGTAATAGTCTACACAATCCCGGAACATGTCCAACAGCATGCATAGATATCCCCAATAACACAGAATGTCATATGTGCAGCAATCACAAAGCAGCCATACCACATGCATATATGGAACCATAGTGGCCCTGACAATGGCATGCAGGTGAATAGTCTGTAACAGGCCAGCAATAATAGTGTCCACACAGGGAGCATGACTACAAAAAGTGTGGTACAATACAATATCTGTCCCACTGGTAGCCATACCTAATGAGTTGTGTGTACAGTTTGTTGTAGCTGATATGGTGGGGGGTGACAGAGATGTGTATTAAGAACTGTGGTAACCTTGCTGCATGAGTTGCTCAGACTGGTTTCCATTTTTATGTTTTTCAGCCAAGATGTCACATGCACGTCTGCCAACATATTCAGGAGCCAAAAATAAAGTGCTGATCACGTAATTAATCCAGGACTACCCTGTGCTGTTTGGCAGGGCCACCCATGACCAGCAGGAATGGATCACCCTGTGGAATGACCTAGTCCACAGGGTCAATGATGTCGGACTGCACAACCGCAGTTATGAGCAGGTCCGGCATCATTGTACTGACCTGCTTCGCAATGCCTGTTGGTGTGCTGCTGCAGACCAGGGGATCACATCACTACTGGGGGGGCCATGCCATCCATCCCCTCCAACACGTGTGGAGGAACTCCTGGCCAGCCTCATGGCACCTGCCCATCTGGCCAGCCACCAACTGCCAGACACCTTTGTGGAGGTGGGTGCTACCCACACACCAGCTGAGAAGCATGCAGGTAAGGACACAGGGCACATCAGTAGACCACTGTTGCATATATATCCACATTGGCACAGGTAGATCATGCATATCTGACATGCCATAGGTATATTGTGTTGCTGCATAGTAGTGATAAACAGATGTCCAGATGTGGTAGTATTGTGGAAATGTATCGTTTATATATTGTAATACTGCACCCACCCTATAGTACTGCCACTGGTGTGGCAACTGACATTGCATCTCTCACCCTCTTATGTAAGTCCCTCTGGGATACCACCAAAGCAGCAGCCTGTAGCTGGTGAGTATGGTTTATGTAAATGCTTGCCAACACACTGGGCATGTAATGGCAATGGCATATTCCATGCACACATCTGACACACCTACCCAGAATGCATGCTGTACATGTGCACATATTGTTGCTGTGAAATGCACGGTGTCACAGGGGTGACCATGATGGGGTATTGGAAGGGTATGTCAGACACCTGCATGATAACTAACATCCAATCATTGCAGAATGTGTCCACAGGGAGTGACATAATGGGGGGAGACATGGCCTACAGTAGGGACATGTTTGGAACAAAACCCATATACAGTGCAACACCAGTGTTTATACCTGTAGGACAATGGGAACTGCTGCAGAGATACATTATGGCATAAGGCATTATAGTAGTCCACATTATCAGCTAGGACTAGACTGTAATATGTGGTGTTCAGTGTATGGGACACTGCAAAGTGACACAAATGTGTAGGGCTCACTTGTCATGCATCTGCAAAACGGCTGAAGGAGGGGGGGGTGTCAACATGACACACCAGTGCACTGCAGCAGGGATCCCAAGGATGATAGAAATGGCTCTATATGCACATAGTCAGGTTCAGGACCTGTGGCAACCGTAACCCTACCCCCACAGCAATAGTGACAGCAGTGTGTGAACACCATGGAATGTGCACAGGAGTAGACCTTCCAATCATGCAGAATAGGGTGGACATGTGTAGGGCAGACTGAACATACACTGGCAAATACAGATGGCCCATGCTGGTATACCCCTGCCAGGAGTAGTGACTGCTGTAGTACACACAACAAGAGGTGCTATAAACCATCATGATAAGGGTGTGCACACATATGCCCACACTGTGTGTATGCATCACGGTCAGCAGCCGCACACCTAACAAAATCCGTACACACTGCATGTGAAAGTACAGGACATATGTCACATATCAGGCTCATGTACTGCTAAGATATGCGGTGATGTGGTCCCATGGCAGATTAAGGATGGGTGTATCAAATCAATAAAGATGTGTACACCCCCCATTGCCACAGTATGCTCTGATGGTTATTAGTGTAAGAATATTGGATTGGTCATACATGGTCTGCTGATGTTGAGAGCTGTGCATCAGACATCAGGCATTCACAAGTTACATCTGTCCACGTATCATAACAGGTATGTGTTGCTGGCAAACATAGGGGCTGTAAGCATTAAAGCTGACATAACTGACACAGTAGTGCACATTCAGCAATGTGCCATACACCTGTTAGATGTGGTGCACAGTACATAGCAAGGTGCAGAACAGGTACACATAAATACCATGTAAATGGGTGCAGTGTTATCCAGGGGAAGGGGCTCACATGTGTATTGTTGCCAGCATGGATTGACTATAGCTGCACTACATGCTGTTGGGTACCATATGTTATGCATGTTGATAGAGGGGTAATAGGAGGACTATGTGTACTTTCATTGTGCAACCTCATCTGTATGTGTGTGTGTGCACCCTGGTGGGTAGTCAGTTTGTCTCTAGGGTCACTCTGGTGAAGTGGAGGGAGGTTGATGGATGTAGGATGCTTGTGTGCATGTGTGTGTGTTTGTGTGGCTGGCCATGTATGCACATGTGTGATTGTGGGGTGTTCATACAGCAGTACCTCCCTCTGGTATCATGCAGTACATGTACATGGACTGCTACATTACACACCAGGAATACCTGTCATGTGTGTAGTCATGGGACAGCTGATAGTATAATATGGTCTGTTGCATGGAACAGGCATCCAGAGGGAAGGTAGACACCAGGCACACCCTTAATATCGCATTCAGCAGAGAGCTCACCTACAACCCACATATGCAGCACTAAAGATGCATTGGGGAAGTACTAGTCGACACCAGGGAGTGTATCCAAATATTACAGGTGTCACATGATAGGCTGAAGGAGCAGCATATTTGGCATGTACTGAGCATTACATACACATGACACACCAGCGTGTGATATTATGGATAGAACATAGCAGCCCACACATATAGGGGCCATGCTCATGATGTCCGGACATACAGGGGTGCATACTGAATGACAGCAGTGAGGCCATGTAAAACCACTACACACAGGTCAGGCAGGTAATGTAGCAACAGGCCTTGTGTTGTGACTGCTTGTGTAGACATTTAGAGGACTGATATGTTACTGAGTGGTATCAATGTGTGTATGTTA
The DNA here is from genome assembly GCF_019279795.1 of Protopterus annectens. Taxonomy (NCBI): domain Eukaryota; kingdom Metazoa; phylum Chordata; order Ceratodontiformes; family Protopteridae; genus Protopterus; species Protopterus annectens. The sequence continues at coordinate 633,914,388 of NC_056730.1, read as the reverse complement.
ACAAGTGTGATGCAGGATGGGTTACCACATGAACATACACGTAGGACTGTCTGTAAAGCCATGGACAGGTAGGTATTATGGAGGTGTGTGTGTGTGTGTGTGTGTGTGTGTGTGTGTGTGTGTGTGTGTGTGTGTGTGTGAACTTTAGGCAATGCTGTACAGGTTTTAAAGTGCATTTATTGTTTTCCCCCACAGGTGGCAAGGTGGGTCAGGGTCCCTCATGCATGTAATCTGATGTTGGTGTCCATACAGACACTGAAGATGATGATAGTACTGTTGAGGCACAGGTGGTGTTGTCAGGGACTGACACTGTGCCAACATCTGACATCCCCCTTTTAACCTCCCCAACCCCACACACAGTTTCAGTGCCTATACACACTGCATCACCAGTGGCCATAGTGGCAGGCATTCGGCGGCAGTGCACAGGAAAGTGTGGTAACCATGCCTACTGTGTCTGGTCACAGCAGGCATAGCCAGATGTCCAGCAGGGCACCACATAGGCAGATGTCTTAGGGTGTCCATGGTAGGGCCACTGGACATCATGCCCCTGGCAGAGGCAACATAGCTGGTAGCAGCAGGTGCATGTTTCAGGCTGTCATGGCGATGCAAACACATATAGAACATTACCACAGACAGGGCCTAAGGCTGCAGAGGGCTTACTCTCACATCTGCAAATGACAATGCCATTGAACTGGCTGGTGCCATCCATGGATTAAGTGAGTTCATGGATATATGGTCTGGTGAGATGATGGCCCTCGTCGACCGTGGTCTATCTGTGCTTGAACGTGTGGTGAGAGTACGGTGACAACCGCGTGGATGAAAGCCAGCAATGTCAACAGCTGGTAGTCAATGTGGATGTGCTAGGACACTAAGGGGCTCATGTAGTGGCAGTACCAGCCCCGGCACTGTGGGGGGGGGGTAATGTCCACACCACACCACAGCAGGCCATGAGCACATTGTCATGGCCAGTCCCAGGGTGGACCTGGTACCAGCGAACATTTATCATCATCAGGTGCGAGTAGCACATCGAGGCCTGTACCTGGACATGCCCATGGAACCCCTGGCAGGCACAGTCCACTTGTCTGTGCCCAGAGGCAGTGAACTGCACACCCTGCCAGGTATGGTCTGCAGCTGTCCATAAACAACTGTGTAGGGCTGTCACATGGCAGAACGGTGTGCATGCATACCCACACACTATGCAAACACACCTAGGGCAATCCCATACCTACATACACCACATCACCATGCCCAGCTCACCACAGTACACCCCTCACCCACACACATGTTGTCAAATGTATGGCCCACCCTCGGCCTCTGGCAAACAAACATCACACAATGTGCATATGATGATACCTGTGCCACATCCCTGTCATCCATACCATCAATGCAGGGACAGGCTGATATGATTCTGATGCACATGGTGACTTTACTACAGTGTACCACAGTGCTGCAGTGTAACATGTTGTAGGGAGTAAAGTGTAATGCATATATAGCAGGTAGTGTAGCCATCCAACAATGATGCCTTATAGCTGTTAGTAACACTGGTTGGTTGTGGTCTCTATAATGTTATCCATTTGTGTTGTAGGTGTCCATGTGTCAGCACAAGGATGCCCTGTGCATATGGTGATACCTGTGCCACATCCCTGTTATCCTATCCATCAATGCAGGGACAGGCTAATATGGTTCTGATGCACACGGTGACTGTACTACAGTGTACCACAGTACTACAGTGTAACATGTTGTAAGGAGTAAAGTGTAATGCATATATGGCAGATAGTATAGCCATCCAGCAATGATGCATTATAGCTGTTAGTAACACTGGTTGATTGCGGTCCCTATAATGTTATCCATTTGTGTTGTAGGTATACATGTGTCAGCACGAGGAAGGTCTGCAGTCATATTCCACAACAGGGTATGGCATTGTGGTGATACCATGGCTGTGATATATCTGGGGTACAGTTGAACACATGTCACAGGTTACTAAAATGGTAATTGCCTGTGCCACATGGACAATTGACATGCTGAGACGTGTATACCCTGCAACCTGTTGCAGACCCATCCACATACATGCACACTGTTACTTGGAAACACTGGGACTAGACCCTTCCCTAGCTATGTAGTGATAGTGAAGTGTGTGGCTTACATTGCACACACACCACACTGTTACATGTTACATGCAGAGCATCCCCAGACATGTACAGTATGCTAATGGGGGATGTAATGGGTGTATATGGACAATATGTAGTGTGACATACCATCATATACACATTAACAGACATATAACTGCCAGACACACATCTAAGATACCAGGGCCTATCGCTGCTAACTAACTTGGCCATGTGTCCAATGTGTTACAGGTAGGCTGCACACAGCACATGGATAACTGGCTTGGATTGTGGTATCAGTAACCTGTATGGTTGATGGTGACAGTGGTAACCATAACGGTGGTACATGGGTCATATACCGGGTGTACCTTGGTGTAATGACAGTGTATACAGCACCCACATACCCCAGTGGATATTGTACTCACTGAAACCCATGATGACACTCTGCCACACCCACCATCACACATTGACCATGACTGCGATACAACCCATAGTATATCCCAACAATAGTACTACAGGGATATGCATCTAATGCACATGCCACATGTGTAGTAGGATGTTGCATTGTCATGCCTCACCTATGGGCAGCAATAACACTATCTGTACTACTGTGTGGCAAATGGGTATTGCAATAGGAGTATGTGGCCTTGGAATGCTGTACTCTACAGATATACAGACATGCAAAACTACACACACATGCCAGACCACAATGGTATCACATGCCTAGTAACCCATTTGTAAAACACTGTTGTGCTAGTACTGCAAGGCTTGTGTAGCCAGTATGGGGTGGAGCTTAACAAGGGACATGTAATGTCCCATACAGCAGCAGCCACAACTGACTATGGCAATGGGTGTTGTGTTGGTTGTGAAGGCCCTCATGGAATTTTTAAGTACAGGTGTGCTAACACACAGACACTGCTTTACTCAGTCATGCACACATTCACATGTGTCAGTACAGGAGTGCATCACTGCAGGTGGTCATACCTGTGTCCCTAGCTATTGTCCAAGGGGAGATGGGTTGTGTAGTGGTTGTGCGTACAGTGGTATCCTGCCATCTGCCAGGTGGCAGCAGGCAATCTATCAACCGACGCTACTGTAGTGACCCTCAGGGTGAGGATGACATGCATCAGCCAATCCTCCAGGTGCCTCCTACACATGGCCACTGAGGTGATCAAGTTGACATGTATGCAACATGCATTACAACACATGGTTAGTGTCTGTGATGGAGACCTGTACCCAATCATGTTCTGTTGACTGTGGTAGTGTAGTGGAAGAACCCGTGGCATGTGGTACGTACAGGGTGACATCTCCTATATGTGCCAGTTCTTACACAGCTGGACAGACATGTCAGTGTGAAAGAAGCTTAGGTTGCCTGTACATATCCCAGCTGGATACCTGCCATCTGCACATCTGTACAGGGACTGACAATCATCAGCTTGGCAAGTAGCTATGCAGTAGCATGAGTGTGTTGACAGATAAATGTCTGACAACAAACATGTTGGAAGCCCTCACTAACATGTGCTGTACAGACGGTAGTCTACAGTTACATTCCACATGACGGATAATTACCCAGTAAGGGGTATATACTGTGAAACAGCTCACACACCAAGGATACTACAGGGATGCCTCAGTGTCCAGCTATGCCAGCAAGTGTGCCTGTTGCCAGTACTACATTTAGCACTCTGCTCTTGCCTGGGTTAGCACTGTCAACAGTAGTACTGCCATGATACACTACATGCCAGTGTGACAATACATACCCTGGGCTACTACACCTGTATGTAACACATTCACATGAATAACAGTGCTGTACAGGTTTCATAAATGTCTGTGTCCCACACATGACACTCACACCCCTTGCTACTGTAATGACAGCACATAGGCGCATGTATTGTACATGGCATTACATACACTTATTACAGATTATCAGACTGGGTGGTGTGACCTGGTTACCAGGGCTAAGTCATGCTTAGCAAGTATCAACATTGCTGCAATATAACAGCTGAGCTGATCTGCGCACTGGTAAGCAAAGCCTACACTATTTAAGCGCCCGTACATTTACCCATAGCTCAGCACTGATTAGCTTCACGCAAATCCACGAAAATGCACTTAAAGCTGAACAAAACTGCCTTAACCACTCTGTATCTGACAGCCCTTGTTCTGCCCAGCAACAAAATGAACAGCCCTTACAAGTCTTGAACCCAGGACCTGTACACTGAAGTCACAGCACTTAACCACTATGCCATGACCACTGTGACGACAGCTGTTGCTTTACCAATATAGCTGTTGATACACATATTCAGTAGTATTGAACAATTGCCTTTAGTTACTAAATTGTGTAGTCCTTGTTATTAGTATGACTGTTGCATCACATATGTTGTTTTATCATAATGTACACTTAGCAGATACATACGGTGAGATACATCTGGGGGGGGGGCTATACACAACCGTGAAGTTTACTCATGACAGGAATATGGTTGTATACATATAATAGGTCTATATATGTCTACATGTACATACACATGTATACCCATAAATATGTCTGTATACACATCTGTATAGTGCAACATATATATATGGCCATGTGTACATCTCTTCATATGTGCATATATATTTATATATACACATATATGTATATATAGATATATGTATATATAGATATATGTATACGTATATATAGATATATGTATATATAGATGTTTATGTATGCACATCCTGTGTGTACAGATATGCCTAGTTATGTTGGTATATATGTAGATATCTATAAATATATGTGCATACATATCTATTCTGATATACCTACTACTGTCAATATATATGTAGATATCCATACATATATGTGCATATGTATCTCTATCTGTATATGTGTAGTCATATATTGCTCTGTATATTTATATATCTGAGTGCTTATATGTATATCTATGTACCTATACATATCCATCTATGTATGTCGATATGTATATGTGTATATATCTATATAGATATACGGAGACTTATATATACATATATGCTCACCATATGTCCTGAACATGGAAAGGAGCCCGACCTCAGCCCCTATAGTCCCAGCTTCATAGTGCAAGGGGATGTCAGGTATGTATTACAGGTATATTTGTAGACTATTGCTACTGTAATAGGGATTGTCTTCATAGACATGGTGTGTGTGGGAGGTCACATCTGCTTTTAAAATGTTCACCATTGGCTACTGACAGACATCCTAAGGACATCATAGTACAGTATCACTGCTAGCACAGTAATGCTCCTGTGGACTACAGCAGAGATATTGGCAAATATATGTGGACAGTCTGACACACCCTGGACAGTCCAGAGGTATGCACAGAACCCCTTAGTGCAAGACACGTGGACCAAGCCTGACAATGTGGATGTTAACAGCCATGTAGATGGGTATAACACATACCTACTCATATACATTTGCCCCATAGGTTAGCATTCACACGCCCCTGTCTGTCCTGACACATAATAACTGCTGGTACAGAGGTGCCATGGCCACGTACTACCCACTTTATATTGACATACATCTGTACAGCATCCAACTGCGCTGCCTGACATATGGTGGCCCTGCAGCAGTACATCTGGCAAGTATCTGGACATGACATCTCACTGGTTAAGTACAGTAAGCTGCTAGGCATGTAACAAAGCACTGTGCAGGCTACAGGCAGCCTGGATCAACACTGGCCTACATTTCCTATGGGGGACTGCACATGTACCAGCATATATAGCAGGCTCTACTGGCATGTTACAGCACAGAGAATGATACAGCTGTGTGAAAGTGCATAACCACAAACAATGTGAACATAGCCACAGCCACATATGGTAAGCTAGCATAATATTACAGTATATGGACTATCTGTTCAACACCATCCTCATATGTGCCACTCATACACTAACCCTACATATACTGGGCCTCTACACATTGTGGTCTGATGGCTGTCTGTGGTATGGGACATGTGTGTGTATAGCCCTACAAACATGTAAGCCGATAGGGTAACATACAGTGGAGCAGCATGTAACATCAGATAGAACAGGACTCAGAGCAATGACATTTACCACAGTCTGTACATAGGCCAAAGTACATATTAACAATACACACACTGTTGACAATCACCATAAGTACACAGACCTCAGTACTGTACACGCAACCTCAGAATGTACAGGTTATGTCATAAAATATAACCCCTACTATACATAACATGTGTAGCAGTTTGATATATCACTGGCTTGTTATCAGATATGATGTCACTGATTATGGTGTACAGCACATATGCACCACTTACTGCATGAAATATGTACAAAGGTTGACAGAGTTGTGGCTGGAGGCACATACACAGGGCCATTATTGACATGTTGCTGTGATAACCTCATACATTTACTGTTGTAACAGGGTTTGTTGGAACATATGTCCTATGAGGGAGATGAAGTCAATAACTCTCATGGCTGTCACCATCTACAGACTGCAATCCTCACACTACCTTAGGCAGTTCATAGATAGGTGCTCTGTGGGTAACACATGAAGCAAAAGGCACCACACACTGCCCAGTCTACAGATTACCCTACAGATGGGGGTTCCTCATAAACATAGTCCTGACATGGCAGGTATTGAAACATGTAGGACAGCCATATCCACATGCACCCTGTTAAACCAACATTACTCCAAATGCAATATAGAAGCACTTACAGTCTGTAGTCAGGTCAGGCACATCCCCCTCCTGTGTGTTGCCCTGTTTCCACAGTGTATGTTGTTAGAGGTAAATCCCCAATCCATCTGAGATGCTGTTTGCCAAACAACAGATCGAGTTCCTGCTCACAGTGAATGTAAAGGCCCAACACCAACATGATGCTCTTAGATATTGGAGTGTGTTTCCATTCAATTGGCTATGGGAATGTTACCACAGCTGTTCCACATGCAATCAGCTAAAGGAGGGCTGTAATTCATGCAGAGGCCATCAGCTGATCATGAGCATCACTTAAAATACACATGCTGCTGCCTAAGCAAAACAGGTGTAGGTCTCCACATCCACCAGAGAGGGAGTGAGAGAGGCAGACAGAGGCAAAGAAAAGTCAGAGAGGGGTGGGAGAGTAAAACTTAAGCATGTTTGTGTCACACACCTACCAGTACAGGGTATCAAAACCCTGATGACTATGTAGTGATATCACATGTCTATGCAGTTATTGGATGCGCCACACAGGTTACATGTTGAAGAGCCCTCAAAATGTATATGTGATGGTGAGTGACATCTGCAACAGGGATATGGTAGCTGTACGGTAGGTGTAGTGCACGTGCCAGCATCAACACAGCCACACTCTCACAGGGATGAACCCACATTGACACACTTGGCAGGGACAGGAATACAGCTCATCATTAGAGAGACTGCCACAACACAATACTGTGCAGGCATCACATGCACCACAGGTGTCATACGGAGGTTATATGGGCAAAGGGTATGTGGAGGTATCTGACATCAGACAGCATGCTTCAGTATGCCAATGGGGGTTTTAGTAAGTGTGAATGTGGTCATATGCATTATACAACACACACACAGACACAGGGTGCTAGTACTGACATGCATGGGTGCATTGCTTCACAGGTGTGCAGTTGTCGACTGTGCCAGTCAGCTATACAAAGTTAGGTGATGGGTATACCTTGGCATCAGGCCACATGACAATGGACTGCATTGTGGCTCAGGGGTGTAGTGTCTGGATTTGCCCACACAGGTGGGTATTGTATTCACCATCCAGTCACCTGGGTGATTATTGTGTGTGGCCAATGCTATGCATTGCTTGCCATGTATGTGTTCCTTAGTCCATGACGTGGATGGTGTCTGGGATGTGCACACATCCCACATGTGTGTACACTGACATGTGGAACTGTACCTGGAGTGTCTGGCCCATGTTGTGTACACTGCTTGTTATCATCAGATGTGCCAGTCCTGGCCTCATGTGGCAGGAACTGTTAATGGACAGTAGGTTGACCCTGCACCGATGTTGATAGCATGATACCAGTATTCTCTGATGTCAGTGGCATCTGTCCATACAGGGCATGTTTGTCAGGCATGGTATGTCCTTGGTGGGTCACATTTGATGGCACCACATATGTTGCAGGTGTCCACTGGGAAAATGGGGAAGGTGCACTGTTGGCATGTACATGCCAATTGGAATGATGGACAGGATGCCCTCTATAGCCCACTGCAATCACATCATGGTTACTATCAGTGGACAATATGCAGGGTACTACCAACATAGCGGGTGTTGCTTAGGCAAGTGTGTATGTGCATTTGTATGAGAAATTTCTCCAAAGCCAACTTCATGCTTCTTAAGACAGAAGTGGTGAACTTCATGACACCCATGCAGATGGACAATACAGTTACAGCTGCTGAATCCTACAAAAATGCAGTCTATAAGCACTTACATGAGTGCATGCATCATGCTATCCCAAACAGAACCAAGATGCTATCCTCCAAAAAAAAGGAAGCCAATCTGGTGGTCCCCTGCCATAAACAAACTGTACAACAGAAGGAAGAAACTGTTGCAAAAGTGAGTAAAATCCCATGAGTGGAG
>NC_056730.1:633888213-633900713 GCF_019279795.1 Protopterus annectens | reverse complement strand
CATGAGTCAGGACATTACCCCTATTGTGGTGTGCAGGCAGGTATGTAGATACCCATTTATGTGTTTATAGCCAGGGATAATGTGTGCACACAGCTTTGTGTCGGACCTTGCACATTCCATGCTGCCCATGCTCCCACCCCCCTCTGTTTTTCTATTCTCTTCCTTACACTATGCATAGATTCTCTGATACTTTCCCTAATGTTATCACCCCATAACAGCAGTGTGTTGATGTTGGTCCACAGTTCATGCAGTGGGACATGGTGGACATGTTACTGTGGTTTGTCTACATGGACTTGCATATGGCTTATGTGGAGTGTGTTGTGTTGGTATTTGGGTGTCCATGACATAAAATGCACTGGCAGTACATGTGAGACACAGGCCCTTGGCAGAGGCCTGTAGACCATTAAATGTTGATGCAGGCCAGATGTGGCAGGCCTTTGCATTCTGTCAGTCCTACAGTGTCAGACTGCCATACAGTACATTCCCCTGGGGTGACATGGTAGGTGTGCTAGGTGTTCATGCCAAAACCTTCTATCAGTCTTGATCAGGTGGTGTGGATGCTGGCAGGGTGCTACCTACAGCTAGCGACACACCTGCATGGGACACCTGCACTGCATGCTGCATTCTTTTGCTATTGCTATAGACAGGTGGTGTCATATTGCACCCATTCCCCACAGCAGGGTTACAACCAGAGAGGTACCTGTTGGTGGTGTTTGCATGAGCTGGGTGCATGTGTGCCATGGACACTACTTGCATTTGACACACAGATATGCATTGGGTATTCCAGTTATGCTTGCATGTGCAGGTACATCAACTGTTTCCCAATACATCAGTCCTACCTCCTTTGTGATCTGTGAGTGTTTGGGCAGACAACACCGGTATTGCCTACTACAGGAGCAGATAATGTGATGCATACCTGTATGTACAATTCCAAGGGTGTGTCCATTTCACAGTGACACAATATATACTGTATGCCTGAGGTTCTTTTCCCTATGTACTGCTTGTATATCTAGCCCAACAGCCATGCTATGTCAGCCTTTCAGATGGTGACACATATTACTACCATACATTTACAATGGCTTACTGCTAGCATGTGTTATACTGGTGGGTATTGTCTTTGGGACTGCAGTTGTGAGGACCTGTCCCTGTCATCAGCAGTAGTGGGCAATGGCCACCAAGTCTTACCTCAACATTCATACATACTGACCACTCTCACACAATATGAAACACACACCAACCTAACACACATATACCTGCATGTTGTGTAGATGGTACAACCTATCCTGCTACCTTGGCCACCTCTGTGCATCTGTGCTCCACTGTTATTATACCTACACATACATGTTACTACATTTCTACATAGGGTTGCGGGGGGGGGGTGGCACACCTGACTGTTACGACATGTGTACATCGGATTGGGGGGGGGCATGCCAGACCATTACTACATTTCTAAATAGGTTTGGGGGGGCACACCTGACTGTTACTACATTTTTAAGTAGGGTTGGCGTGCACACCTGACTGTTTCTCCAATCCTACACAGGATTTTGGGGGGGCACACCTGACTGTTACTACATTTCTACAAAGGATTGTGGGAGGACAGACCTGACTGTTTCTACATTTCTACACAGGATTGGGGAGGCACACATGACTATTTCTACATTTCTACACAGGATTGTGGGGGGACACCTGACTGTTACTACATTTCTACACAGGATCAGGGGGCACACCTGACTGTTTTTACATTTCTATGTAGGATGGGGGGGTACGCCTGACACTTGTACACATTTGCTATGACTGCACTGATATGTCAGGTACTCCATTTTTTTCTGTATTCTAACCTATCATGCAGACTAGAGGCATATCAGTGTACTACAGGTCTTAGCTTTGATTGACCTACATATTAGTTTCTGACTTCCTACCCTTCAGAACTAACATCCCACTGCCTGACCTGCTGTAGTCTGTCTGGGTAGGCCTGAGGAGGAGGTTACCCATAGGCATCATTCAGAGGCAATACCACAGCCTTTGTTTGTGTTTGTCTACACCTGTCCTGCTGGCTGATACTGTTGTTGGGTATGTGAACCTCCCTGACTGGCATGTGTGAGTCATATGGACACACATGCGGCCCAGCACATTTCCTGCAGTGAGTTGTGTCACCCTTTGTAGTACTGGCTACTGTGGTGACACTAGCATTTGTTACAGATCTCATGGTGCCACTATATGTGTCTACTATCTGCTGGTATACCATTCAGCCTCCCAATTCCCTTTCATGCTCACATCCACACCATAGATACAGGTAACAACACATTCTACTCCATTTGGAAATTGGTAAGTTGAGTGACGTACCTTGTGCATGTCCCTGTATTGAGGATGGTGCTGCAGGGCTGCCTATGTTGGATGCACATAGTACACTCCCTACACATGGTTGAGCACAGAAAGTGTCCTGTTTGGCATCCCTTTTACTGTATGTCAGAGTCAGAGAGAGGTGTTATTCCCTGGGTCCTTCTGTGTCAGAGTATGTGCTATGCGTTGCCTCTTTGTCAAGGCCAAGGCATACTGGACATGCCTCTTTCTACCTACTGGGGGAAGGCTCAGGTTGTTCCTCCTCTGAGTCACTCTGTGCCTGTGCAGCCCTTTGCAATGGTGGGGGCTGTGTGGGCCTTCCCTGTGCTGTTCCTGCTGTTTCCGCAGGATCATATCGTGCAGCATGGCACATACAATGACAATTTGGGTACATGTTGCTGGTGAGTACTGAAAGGCTCCACCGGATGTGTCCAGGCACCAGAACCATGACTTCAGCTTCCCAAACACATGCTCTATTATAATTCTGGTCTGCGCGTGTGCCTCATTATGGAGTTCTTGTTTGGGTGTGTGTGCATTTCTGATGTGTGTCATCAGCCACGGCTCCAGTGCGTATCCAGCATCCCCCACTAGGTGACTGTAAGGGATGTCCCCATTGGCAAATCTGTGGTACAGCTATGTCCGATGCCAGATGTGGGAATTGTGATAGCTTCCAAGGCAGCCAGCACACACATTCATTATTATGCTTTGGGTATCACACATGACCTGGCAGTTGATGGAGGGTAAGCCCTTGTGGTTGATGTAGACTCTACCCCGCTCACCAGGTGGTGCTTTGATGCATATGTACGTGCAATCTATAGCACCCACTACCTCAGAGTATTCTGCTATTTGGTGGAACAGTTGCATATTGCTGGTCAATGCCTCACAGGTGTTGGGGAAATATACATGCTCACCGGCATATGCTGACATGGCATCCAGGAACTGATAGAGTACCCTGGATGCTGATGCCTGTGAGATCCCCATCATATCCCCAGTTGGCCTATGGAAGGTACCTGTAGGTAGTATTCTTAGGCCTACACATACCTTGGTATCCACTGGGATGTTAGTTCTGTGCCGGGTTTGGCCGGCACAGCTCAACAATTTGCTGTAGGAGGTCCTTGTCCACTCTATACAGCTCCACTATCTCCAGCTCATGTAGCCTCTGGTAGGTTACTCTGGGTCTGTACACTCTTCTCCATCTCCTCACTGTGGGTTGGTCGACAGCATTGACATCCTCACCACCCTCAGCCTCTTCCACAAATTGTTGTATGATAGCTATTGCAGCTCCTATCATTTTGTTGTTTTGTTTGTTAAAACTTCCCCACTTATATACACCGGTGGTGTAGAGTATGTGAAAAACCAGAGGGGAAGGTGTTTGCATAATTTATAGTAGTATTCTGGGCTGGGCTGGTCTGCTACCTGTATAATTGGCTGATTCTGATACATTTCACCTGCCAGCTATGCTAGTTCTCCTAGATTACCTTCCTACTGCTGTTTTCCCTTCCCATTGCCTTCCTGTTTAAGCCTGGGGGTGCGCCACACAAACACAGTGCTCAAATGTGCACAGAGCCACTTAGGCAATGTAAAGAGTGCCAGGCAGCCTCAGACACACACCCTTGCCTAGCTGTGCTAAGTTAGGTGCAAACATGAGCTACAGGGCTTCAATATGGTTACAGTATGCCTGACACCCCTATGATGTCAGCTAACTCCTAGGCTTGCACGAAGCTATTCCTGCTCTTACACTGTTGGGAGCTGACTAGCATGCAGGGGAAAATGGAATTCACTATCTTTCCCCTCATTTCATAGGATTACCTGCTAATGCATAGTTACATGTCTCACACTGAGCCTCCCCCCCTTAGCAACCACTATTCACTGACCATGTTGTCTTCTGCCTGCCCTTGACTATAATGGCAGAATAGTGATTTTAGTTAGAATGCTTATTTTAGGTTTATTTTTTTTATTTTCCCCCAATACCATTTGCGCACCACTGCCCTACGCTTAAACAGCCAAGAGTGGCTAAAAAAAATAAAAGTATATTTTTTTTCCAACTGTTTTCCATACCAATGGCCTTATACTCAGTCACTGGCATGCTTTCTAAGTGATATCCACCCCTTATTTGGAGCTGTCCTGGCTGCATTTTGTAATTTGCAGAAATGTACTCTGTTACTGGCGGAGTACATTTCTGCAGATTACACTAGTCCTACACAGCCGGTTTCCAGCTTCCTGGATTGCAAATCCATGTAATTTGCATGGATTATTCCTGCAAATGGGGTAATTTGCATACAGGGGCTGAGTCCATGAAGGACTAGTGCAGGAGCGCTCATGCAAGCCCCTACAGATTATTCCTGGATCACAGGGCAGACATATTGCCTGCTGGAGCTCCTGCACTAATCCTGCACGCAGTGCAAGACTTGCAGAATCCGGGGGATAGTGAGCTGAATTACTGGAAAACTGTTTCTAAGATTAAAAAGCTTAAAAAATAAGGACTTTTATTTTCTGAAACAATGGATTGACCCTTTAAGTAAAAGATTTGTATTAAACTTTAAGCTTCAACACATACATAAGTATATATTTATATTTAATCTAAAGCATTTTTCATGATAAGAAATATAGTTAGTTTTACTGTTTTACTATATTTACAGTGAAACACTTAATATATTTAATTTAACTAAACTTATAAATGTGTTTATAAATGTTACACAAATATTTCCTGTAAGAGAATATCATTAAATTATAAGCAATAGAATTAGTAACTTTAAGAATATATACATTAGGAATGTTATTTTATTTATTTAGTATGTGCATTGTTGGGTTAACTGAATGTCAGACCTATTGTGCTAATTAAAGTTATATATGTATATGGGTCTACCTTTTCTTAAAAGCTCAACCTTTAGAAAAGAATAAGTACGAACCTATTTACGTGAATGTGCACTTTCGCGACTACCGGTTCAATGACCTGGTAATAGTTAAAAAAAACACTGCAGCACTGCATCATGCTACAGTGGGGATAAGGGAATATACCTGTTTCCCCACTGTAGTGCAATCGCAAAGTTAGTTTATATAAAGTAGTGGGGGTGCAGGGGGGTTTGTCCCCCTACAAAAATGACTTTGTAGTGTGTTTTTTTTTTTTTTTTTTTGTTACTATTACAGGTTCGTTGAACTAGTAGTTGCAAAAGTGCACTTTCGTTTAAGTGAACTTTCACGTAAATGGGTTCATACTTTTTCTTTTTTGAAAGGGTGAGCTTTGGATAAGAAAAAGTAGACCCATGTGTGTGTGTGTGTGTGTGTGTGTGTGTGTTTGTGTGTTTGTGTGTGTGTGTGTGTGTGTATATATATATATATATATATATATATATATATATATATATATATATATATATGTGTGTGTGTGTGTGTATATATATTGATCCACTTTATAATCTCAAATCTCAAAATACTGAAATCTCGAATTTCAGTATCTCGAGACCATAAAGTCGAACTCTTGAAATCCCAAAACCACGAAACACAAAATTGCGAATATAAACACACCATACACACACAACACATACACCATCCTACCCACACTACAACAAATAAACAAACAAAACACACACAAACAAAAATCAACAAACCTACACTACATATAAGCAGGGGACCAAGCCACCCTGCACCCCCACATCCCCTACTTATATATGCTAACTCTGAGATTGCACCAAACAGAAAATGACAGCAAACTCACCACTAGACACACTACAATACCCTCACACACATACATCACAAATATACAAACACCACCACTTTCAACACTTAAACACTCATACGTTTACCTGCCTACCCTAACCCACAAATAAACCTTCTAAACACACTCACATACACTCAAACAAATACCTAAAACCCTAACAAAATACTCACATTACATACCAGCTAAATCCACACACTATACCATGCATGCTGCACACACTACATCCCGTGATTAATACCAGAACACCATAACCATGAATTTGACATTTCCAGATTCGCAGTTATGGAGTTTTGCGATTTTAAAAATTCAATTTTATGGTTTCGAGATACTGAAATTCGAGATGTCAGTATATTTCGAGATTATAAAGTGGAACTATATATATATATATATATATATATATATATATATATATATATATATATATATATATATATATATATATATATACACACACACACACACACACACACACACACACACACACACACACACACACACACACACACACACACACACACGCGCACACACACACACACAAACACACTGATTTTCATTTTGATTAACATTTAGTAAGTTAAGATTACCTGTCACCAGTTAGTTTTCAGATAGCATTATTGCTTATGGTCCCACGTTGTTCTACTTATTAAAGATTTAGTTATAATAATGTTGCTGAGCAAATAATTTAGGAATATTTAATGGATAATTTTTACTATTATTACATAAATGGGTATATAGTTTACCATTTGTTGGATTATTTAATACTTGTAATTAATAGAAGAGGATATTTGTGTAATGTGGGGAATAGTTTTAAAGGCAACATATATAACTAAATTAATGGTCCTTTATTATTTATAACTTATAGAATATTACATTAATTATTGGTAAGTTACAGTAGCTTTTGGCTAGCTTTTTAATTAATTTTTAGATATCGGTAAGTAAAGAGATAGTATAGTAGTTTTTCTAGTTGATAATCAAACTAGGAACTTTGATATCCATGGTAGGTTGTGTTTTATTAGTATTATATACAGTTAAAGTTGTTGACTTGTTTTTGATTTTGTTACTCAGATCAATTAGGCAAACTTTTTCAGGCTTATACTGGAAAGTTTTTATGTGGAAATATATACATAGAATGTATTTCACTCCCTATAACATCTCTAAGTTTAATAAAATGGCTTCTTCAGACTGGTGGAGATGTAGTAAAGATGTAAAAGCTGATTGTGCACATTTTTATGGATTGTGAAAATGAAATGGATATTGGAAAAAGATAAGTATGTTTTGTAAGGGGTTATGGTCTGATAACTGTTCTTTAACTAGATCAATAATACTAATGAATGTTCAACTTCATTTATCTGTAAAAGCCAAACAAGAACAATTGGTCTGGAGTCTCCTCGCAGTAGCTAAAAAAGTTATTACAAAAATTGGAAATTGAATTCAGTTCCTACATTCAAAGAAGTTTTAAATTTAACAGCAATACTAAGTAAAACTGAAAAGGAAGTGATCAGAATAGGAACTATAAATCATACTAAGAATTTTAGTGATAAGGATAGTCTTGGAATGTTGCTACTGAAATATCAAGACTTTTAATGTGTTAATTGTAAAAGATTACCTTGATAATTCAATGTGCTCCTAACACTGTATAAAAGTATGTGATGCCAATATATACTATAAATATGTTAAAATAATAAACGATTTCTTAAAAAAAATAATACATTCTTATTATGAATTAGTTACAATAAATGTATGAAGAATAGTGTATAAAATGTAAGATTGAGAGATGTTATACATTCTATCTACCCTTTTAGGTACAGCTGGCTGACTCAGGAAAATTGTAGTCAGTAACACAAATCCTCTAAAACAGAGAGAGCAGAAGGAACAGGTGTAGGATCTGAAAAATCCTCCTCTAACAACTCACACTATTTTCTGAGGGACTGAGAAACCTTTGTTGCTTTGCTTTTTTTTTTCCTTTTTCATGCTCTGAAGATTCACCGATAACTAAAAACTACTTGTACGTTGAACTAAATATAAACTCTCATCTGTAAGGACAAAGTTAATACAGTTATTTAACAGCTGCATTCATTCAGAATACCTGAAAACTTCCATAATTACATGAACACATATGGTTTTATGTAGTACTTCACAAATACGTAAGGATTAACTTTAGCAAGTTTAGACATTTGACAAAATGAGCATTTTTTTTCAAAATAAAGCTTTCACATTTATTTACTCAGTACCAATAAATGCAATAACTGAATTTGCATATGGGCATAGATGCACTATTTGAGAATAACCACTACAGACGTGCAAACCTTTGGACTATGAATACCACCCTAGTTTCTGAACTCTTCTTAATCTGGACTTGATTTTGTGACTAGGATAACTTTTAAACCCTCTAAAGGTCTTTTCCTTTTAGTTTTCTGATTACACCAGAGATTTGCTTTTGTCCTTTTAATATACTTGCATATTTATGCCTTAGTTCTATGTGCTTATTATCACAGAAGCTACCCATTAATCAGTGATCTAAACTCTTACTGACCATACTGATTTCTAGGTGGTTATTTGTCTTTTTCAACAGAACTCTAGTTTTAAGAACCTGATAGATGTGTCCTCTTATGTTCTACCTCATTGCAATACACTAGGCATTCCAGTTCTTACACTGGATATCAGCTGAACAGCTTTCACATTAATAACTGTAAGGACATCTTTACCTGTTGGGTATAAGGTACAGCTCATCACTGGTAGCTTTTTGAACTACGATTATAGCACTTCTGTAAAATTATAGTGTGCGTGTGACAGTGTAATACCCTAATCTTGTCTTCACTGAACCTCCATTTCTTGCACACTAATCAAAAATGCACAAGGCCCTCTTTCTGTCAGTAAATGCACATTTATTGTGTAATTTTATTTGCCATCATACATGTAGGCTGTGTTAATATATCCTTTATTTAGCGCTTTCATCAGTTCATATTAAATTTAGCTATTTAATTCAATTAACTAATTGAGATGTATTGTATTCAACATGTGATAGTGTAAAAATAGATGAAATGGTTTTATTGTCATTCTGAAGAAGTCATTGTATATGAACTGACAAAAGCGCTAAAATATTTTCCAGCTACGAGTGCGACCTGTTTCCTTTTGGATTACTTTGTTTGTGGTCTTTACATGGTTAACAGTGTTTATGGAGCTGGGGACAGGAAACATTTCTTTGGCTGAAGGTTCCACCGATGAATTAGCAAAAGCTATAGGGAACCTGTCTTCACTCATCGTGGTGTTGACGCAACAACTTATTGGCTTTGGGAGGAAGCTTAATGCATCCCCAATATGTTTGGGCCTCAGGGCAAAGAAACAAGGTTTCCTTGAATGTGTCAACAGTCAGCATACCCCCAGGTCAGAGGAGTCCATTACAAGGCAGCCAGCGTTCACAATATGGAGGTTTGGGTACCGGACAAGGCCAACGCAGTCAATCCAACAACCGAGAGGACTTACAACAAGGATTTAATATTTATGACTGGTTGAACAAGGAAGGACATTACAAATTTGTTTTTTCACCAGAACACATCATCCAAGGTACTGTAGATCAAAAACTTAAAATTTTGGAGAAGGATGTGTTTAGACTAAGAAAACTACAGGTGGAAAATCATTATCTAAGGGAATGTTTAAAATGGCAATAGATACCGAAGGGACTAAGGTGTTGGAAATTTCCAAATGGGTTGGTTAATGGCTCTGAACTTCATATGGACTTATTAGCTTTGTTCAACCGTCATGGTTGTGAGTTATTGGAGCTTTTGTTAAAAGATAATGACAAAAATTTTAACTTGCTAAAAGAAGCTGTGAATAGACTAGATGAACAAATAAAACAAGACATGCTTCTGGAGCATTGCTCCCCGGGCCTCCGCTGAAAACAGGATCTGTGGAACCTAGTTGGACATTCCCGGTCAACAAATGTTAAATAAATAAAATAAATAAAGATTTGTGTTTTTCTTTAAAAATGAATGAGTATAAAGCCATTTTTGTAAATGTGGATAAAAGCATTTCTGGTATTAGAGATAAAAAAAGTAAAAAGTTAGAAAGAGACAGAAAGCAATATGAGTTAGGACAGGCCTACCCTTTACCAAAGGGCCACATTGGGTCTAACTCTGCACAAACTGAACTCATAGATGAAGGGTCTATACATAAAGTTGAGGGAAGGGATAAAACTGCTGATTATCAAAAGGTCAATGACAGTTATGAAAATGTCCCTTTAGGAACCGCCCCAGGAGGTCAGAGAGAATCGGGAACCTTCAACACAATTACAACAACAGATCTTATAGCAAGAGTTCCTGGAATGGCCGTGGACGGGGGAGAGGAACATATGGGACGGTGGGGAGGGGGAGAGGGAGAGGCAATGCTGAGAACTGGTAGGTACAGAGAGTGGAGACCTGGGATTAGGTGATAATTTGAATTGTAATGTTATATATAACAAACATCAGGATTTTAAAATCTACAATTTGTCTAATACCCAGGTAACCGTAGAATGGGCTAATCTGTTCCAAAAAGGGCTACATTTCGTACCCTTAAAAATGCCAAAATAGATAGAACATTACTTGATTTCATGGTGTACATCAGGAAGCTCAAACTTGATATGGTTTTAAATAGAGACAACGAGAATCAAAGTATCCCAGCATGTAAGAAAACTAGCGTATTGAACCCAGCCTGCACCCCACCCTACAACTGTTTGAAATGATATGTGTCAATGATGTTAGCAACATCTGTAAACACGGTAAGATACCTAGGAGTGAAGGCAATTTGACACAAGATGAAGAAAAAGTGGTATCTTGGACAATAAGTCGATAAGGGTCATGAAACTGGATAAAGGAGGAGGGGTGGTGGTGATGGATCAGCAGCGATATGTGGATAGTATGTTAAGTCATTTGTTTGGGGATGGATTTGAACAAGTTCCAGTGAATGAATTAAATACAGCATACAGAAATATTGATGCGGCCTTGTATGAATTGTTACTTAATAACCAGATTTCTAAACAGGAATATGATTTTATGGTACAGAAAACCCGAGGATTCCAACCATCCTTGGCATCCCCAAGATCCACAAAGACACCACCAACCCTCCCTTAAGGCCTATAGTTGATGCTAAGGCCTCAAAGACCCTGGCCATTGCCAAATTCCTGGATTTCCAGTTGAAAAATAGTTTTAGTAGATTCCCTCATACCATAAAAGACTCTTGGGACTGCTTAAGAAAAATCAATCAGGATTTATATAGGGAAGACACAATTTTAGTTATAGTGGATGTGAAGGAACTCTTCAATATCATACCACACTCTGAAGGAGTTGATTTGTTTTATGACTTTTTGTGCATGAATTCTGATTTCACACATACTAGGGTACATACATTCAAGACATTGATTGAGTTAGTCCTGGAGAATAACTACATTTTGTTTGAGGGCCAAATTTTTAGACAGACGTCGGGGGTTGCTACTAGGGCAGTGTGTGCCCCTGTGTTTGCAAACATTGTATTGGCGCAGTGGGTGGTGACCAAGGTGTTCCCCTCTGATGGTTATAGTTGGTGTAAATTTTATGGTACATATCTGGATGATATATTAATTCTGTGGGGAGGTAGTGAGGATTAATTGAAGGAGTTTTTTTCCTACCTCAATTCCAACACCTCTTTTTTTAAGGTTTACAATGGAGACCAACACATACAGTATCATTTTTTTTAGACATCCAGATTAGGAAAAAACAGAGTTAAAAAATATATACATCTACCATTTACAGGAAACCAACGTATTCAATTACTCTACTCTATTTTGACTGCGGCTTCCCTCTGCATCAAAAAAGGTCCCTGGTTAAGG
This sequence comes from Protopterus annectens, assembly GCF_019279795.1. Lineage (NCBI taxonomy): Eukaryota > Metazoa > Chordata > Ceratodontiformes > Protopteridae > Protopterus > Protopterus annectens. The sequence goes on along the minus strand of NC_056730.1, from coordinate 633,888,813 downwards.
GGCAGGGGGTAAGGCTTGCAAGGATGGTTAGTGAGTTAGACTTGTTTTATCATGAAAGAGATTTACTATCAGATATATTGGCTAGAAGGGGATACCCACAAGAATTTGTGGAGCCAATGTTAGAGTCACCCATAAGAGAATATCGGGACATTTTTACCCCTTGTTCAGTCTTGGTAGTAGAGAAGACAGACAAGATGTAGTTATTGACAATAGAAAGAGTAACAATAGTGCATTTAAGAAAGCTATGATTTTGACTTACAATCCACAATATCCTCAATTTAGAGATGCCCTGTTCAAGAATTGGTTCATCTTACAAAATGATGAACAATTGGGCAAAAAATTAGGAGACAAACCATTGGTGGTATACAAAAGAGATGCGTGCATAAAGAACATGTTAGAAAGGAAAAGAATGGGATAAGATCGCAAACTAGTGGTTACACTAGGAAGTGCGGATACACTGTTCACAGTGTAAATTTGTATTAGAGGGTGACAAGGTGAATATACCAGTGTATGGTATAGTGAAGTCTATGCATAGAAACAATTGTGAAACTAAAAATGTGGTCTATATTGCACTATGTCAAATGTGTAATAAATACTACA
>NC_056730.1:633815713-633885713 GCF_019279795.1 Protopterus annectens | reverse complement strand
GAGTACCACAGGGTTCAGTCTTGGGTCCTCTCCTGTTTGATATCTACTTCTCTGAAGTACAGGCTAACACAGAAGGTCTTTGGCTAATGAAGTTCGCAGATGACTGCAAACTAGGAGCCATAATCAAAACTCTAAAAGATGTGGACATTCTACACAAGGGCCTCGCTGAGACAGATGCCTGGTGTCAAAGCCATGGCCTCAAGCTCAATGCCAAAAAGTGCATTGTCATCCCTTTTGGTAAATACTCTGTACCCATGAACTACCACATAGGTGGTAGTCTACTTAACACTGAAAGTGTGATAAAAGACCTTGGGATACAGGTGGAAAGTAGTCTCTCCTTTGATAATCACATCACCACAGTAGTCAGGAAATCCTTCTACGTGGCACACCTCATCACAAAAGGTTTCTCATCCAGGAAAAAAAAGAGTTCATTGTTCCCCTCTACTCATCACTCATTAGACCCATTATAGAGTACAATGCCCTTTTTGGTATGTACCTCACAAGACATCTTCAACAACTGGAAAAGCCACAGAAATACCTCACAAAGAGGATTATTGGCCTCAAACAGATGCCCTACGCAGACCATCTAAAAAAACTGCCGCTTTACTCCATTGCATATCGCCTACTCAGAGGAGATCTCTGCCTAACACATAAAGCTATGTCAACCTCAAAGCTTTTGGACATGCTCCACTTAAAGAAATCCCAATCCCCCTGAGCTACATGTTCTAGGGACCTAAACCTTGTCACCACAATAAACAGAACATGCTGGAGGCATAGATTCCTCTCCCAGAGAATTCCCATACTGTGGAACAAACTACCTGTCTATATCAAACAAAGCTCCTCATTAGCACTCTTCAAGAAAAATCTTGATGATTGAATGGGAGATAGGGAATTCACCCCGGGGATCACCTCTGTGGCTCTGCTCGACAGTGGCACAGGAAAATAATTTTCTTGGGTGGCGAAAGCCAGGGTACCTTTTGGCTAGGCTTATATAGGCCTTAGGGCCAATAACCTAGTACCTACCTATGAACCTATGATTTAGCATCTATGTTGCCAAACTATTCAGAACACATTGACAATATCTGTAAGCAACCCATAAGGATTATTGAATTAAATGTACTAACAATGTGATTTAAGATACTATTCCTTTTATCTGTAAGTTTCATAAAACATATATTGAGGTATACTTAGTACAGAAAACTACTTAGTAGAAGACTAGAACATAAGCAAGCAATTTTAATGCAATTCAAATAAATACATGCATACATAAATGCATTTTAAAAATGCAGAGAAACAAAATTGTCTGGACAAAGTTTATGCTTTGAGTTTGTATTCCTTAAATACAACAGGTAAATGTAGATTTAGCTTTCACAAGGCTTGTTGGTTTAAACGGGTCAAATTCTTAATGACTGAGAATTCCAGCAGAGATGGGTGTTTGAAGAAATGCACTAAGATGACAATGACCTTGAGTTGGAAAATACAAAAAAAAAATAGTTTAGACTTTCTTTCGGACAGAACAATAAAGGGCTGAAATGTACTGCCATAAAGAGTAAGTAATGTAATGTCAGCGCAGGGTTTTGAAAAGAAACTAGTTTTTATTCCCATGGGGGAAAAATTATGTGTGACATTATGGGAAGGTCATTTAATCCTATTGATATCATCAGTGATTCATTGCCAGTAGTGAATGATATAGTAGACCATGGTATTGAATAATATGATATGACATGACACAGAATGGTATGACACTCTGTGGTGTAGCATGTTTCAGATCTCTATGTATATCTTCTGAAGTTTTTGAATATCTCATCAGACTTCAAAAAGTTATTACTGTGAAGTTGTTTTCTTGCCATCCTTTCAAATCTGAGTCACAGAATTATTTTTAAAATGAGTCTGACAACAGTAAATTAGGGAAGCTGTTAAAATTATGCCTAAAGGAAAATTAATTCCTCATCAAGTTCTTATGACCACTGGGGAGATCCACACCTCTCTAATGTACACTGTCTATACTAGTGTCTGATGGAACTCACCCTCAACTTGTGCAGTCTCAGAGGTGACAATATGTAGTAAGGGGTTACAGGACCAATCCCACTGCATAGAAGTTGTAGCTGGCCAAACTAAGCTATACAGGAAACAGAAAACACCTGTTTTCAATTCCATTCCGAAATCTAAGCTGGTGGTAATGCCTTTCATGCTTGATGCCATAATTATGGTGTGTTATAATTTTGGAAAAAGCACTAAAACCTTATAGGATACCATCTGAAATTTAAATTCAGTTCCCAAAATAGTGTGCACCTTTGTTAAATGAAAAATAAAATAAGTACAAAGAAGCAAATCATCTTAGGCCTAAAGTTAGAGACTGGACATTAATGTTAGGAAGGTACAGTGCTCCTGCTCTCAGGACACTAATAATCTTTTATTTTTAATGTGTAATCATATGAGTATCTACGGAAACCTGATTAGTTTATGTATAAAGAGACAACTTGCATTTTGAGGCTTAACTCGATAATGAACTTTTATTTTGTGTTATTCTTACAGAACCTAACATAAATGCACTGATATGTTGATTAGCTAAGCATCGTAAACACAATAATAATAATACAGCTATAATATGCACATTGCTGGAGTCAGTACTTAAAGTAATATATTTTTACTTGTAGGTCAGATAGGGCTGTTAGGGACATGGCCATAGGAACCATGTATGCAATCTCAGTATTATCAGAGATGGAGGATTTGTTTACTTTTAACAACACAAATGGTTTAAAAGAAACTATACTATAGAAGTAAAGTCTGCGGATGATACATAATTATAGATTGGTGCTGCTGGTATCCTGAATGATTTTGTTACATTCATAAATGCTACCATCCTGTTTTGTACTGTAAAATAGATTTTTTTCTTATGAGCCTTTGAACTTTTTTAATATAATATCCAGCAGACATTTTAAGACATGTAAATGCATATATATGCAATAGATATTCAAGTTGGGGTTCCTATCTTAGGAGGGATATTTGTGTGCGTGTGTGTGTGTGTGTGTGTGTGTGTGTGTGTGTGTGTGTGTGTGTGTGTGTGTGTGTGTGTGTGTGTGTGTGTGTGTGTGTGTGTGTGTGTGTGTGTGTGTGTGTGTGTGTGTGTGTGTGTGTGTGCGCGTGTGTGTATGTGTGTAAGTTTGAGTGAAATAAATACCTGCAGATGCATGCAACTTAAGCACATGAATGCTTGCATTTGTCTAATTCATTATTTAATGAAGTGTTCTTATGGTTTTGGAACATTCCTTGGGTTATGTGTTACTATATTTGAGAAAGTAGCTATGGTTTTACTTTGAGCTGTTACTTGGACTTTAATTAGTAATGCTATCCATTCTTCCAGTGAGGAGATATGCTTATACGTGAGTGAAGTGACATTTTCACCAAATTGCCTGTCTTTTAATCATGAAATGCTGTATTAATTGTGTGCATACACTCATCAATGCTGCTATACCTTTCTTGCTGCATCCATATGGTAAAGATGCATTTTTTTCATTAAAAATCAGTTTACCATCAGTACATAGCAAAATGTTTAGATATGTGACATAACAAAAACATGCCAGTAAAATAAATAGCATAAAAGTAAATCCAAAATAACACAGCATAAAATAATCTGTTATTTCAAATTTCAGAATTTTGATAATTTAATAGCTTGGACTGACTGATTGATTGATTGATTGATTGATTGATTGACTGATTGATTTTATGTGCCCAGATGTGTCATAATAGGCAGAACTTTACAAACAGAGAAATCTACTACTTCATATACATTACACTTATGGTCTTACTAATGGCCATTCATTTTTTTTTTTTACGTTTGTGGAAATTTAACTTGTCAAAGGTCCATAAGCCTGTGCTCCTCTATGCTGCAATGCATGGTGAGTCTCATATACATTCTCCCCTGAACACATTTGGCTATTTGAATATAGGTGTGTAGTTCTTTCGAACGTTCATTCCATTGGAGCTATGATATACTCCCGCATGACTTCTAAGACAAGTCTATCAATACTACTTGCTATAAATCATCCAGGTTGATGGCTGTTTAAAAATGTTTAAAAGTTACTCTTCTTGGGAGGCTTTTGGTACCTTAGTGTCAAGTAGACAACGGGTGTTTAAGGATCAAGAAACAAAACAGTCCAGGATAAAGTGCCTCTTAAGAACGACAATAGCAATCCAAGTATCAACGAAAGAGGCAACACCATGGCTGATCAATGAATAAGTTTAATAAACCAAAATAACAAACAGAACAGAGTAAGCGCTTTCACATTGCGAAGAATGTTTCTTCAGACTTTGATAAAACAATAATCATTCACCTGGTTTAAATAACATTATTACTCCTATGCCTCCCAATCAGATGTGAGACATAATCATGACATCACTAAACTAGTTAAAATCATACATAACTATAAGTTAAAACTTCCATAGTATATACATATCTATTAAACTACATATTTGAAATGTATACAATACATAGAAAACTATAATAATAATGACAACCTATCACAATTAACTACAAAAACATCTAAAATCAGTGTGACAATCAAACAATCATGGTTCCTAATCAATAGAATAAACAGAATAAAATTATATACCTAAAAAACTCATGCCTATCATTCAATCTATCTTAACCTATTATTGTCAAAATTTTTGTACTAAGATGCCTAGTGTGCAAAAGAAGGGGCTGCTAGAAAGGGTTTAAGCATTATCTTGTCATTTAGACCATGTGCTCTCTGTGCTTGTAGTCACATTATCCATCTGTATTCCTGTTCTTCCATATAATTCTTAACATCTCCTAGTCTGTGTGTTTTCTTGATTAACTCTAATACCCTAAACTTAAAGTTATGTGTCATGCCATAATTCATTATGTGTCTGGCCAAAGCATTACCCTCGTCTTGCTTATTTATAGCATATACATGTTCTCTAACACGTTCCCTAAGGGTTCTGTTGGTCTTACCTACATAGAAAGCTTTTCATACCTGACACTGTGCTAGATACACCAAGTCCCTTGTCCTGCAATCAGAGAGAAAGTATTGTGGTTATTCCATTTGTGGCAAGTGTTAGGACATGTACATACTGAAAGGTAGCATTATAGTTAATGACCAGCCTATTGAGTGCAGGAAATGGTGAAACATTTACATCCCTGGATGCTGCAATACCTTATAGATATAAGCTGTACAATGAAAAATGACCTGCTTACAACACTGGATATGTTATTATCAAAGGACTGTTCATTGCTGACATAGGTTCTCAGATCCTGAAATACAGGATCAGTTTTCAGGGTTGTGTTGTCAATGTGATAGTTATTAGGGGACTAATGGTTGCCAAACCATGTTTATTACATGAGGTATTGGTGTGGGACAGGCCCACTTAGAGAATCATGGTGTCCTATTGGGAGTTTATGATGGCACCAAGTTTGTAGTCATCTGCAAACCTGGTCAGCCACAATCCCATCAGCATAAGCTTTGACTTTAAGAAGTAAATGCCAACGATGAGTGACACAAGGACTGAACCCTGGGGTACTCTTCTTATTCTTACAGAATCATTTAAGCACAAACATCCCCAGAGATAGTTCTCTATAACTATCCTTGATATCTGAATAACATCTCTTCTCAAATATCTAAATGAGACACTGTATAAGCTCAGATATTTTACTCTTTCATAATAACTGAAACTTTTCACATGGATGCCCTTGGTATATTTCCTCTGTACTCTTTCCAGTATATTCATGTTTGCTCTCTTATAAGGTTTCCATATTGTTATTCCATACTTAATTTTGGGTCTAATATAATTAACAAGCATTAACTTCATCTCTTCTGATTTCTTAGACTTTAGAATTTTTTTATACACCCTATAGTTCTGTAATTTATCATTAACCAATTGGTTGATATGATTAGAAAAACTCAAAGCTGGATCTACCAATATACCCAGGTCCTTAAAGGAATCTACTGTTTAAAACTCTTTGTGCTATATTAACCATTCACCTTTCAATTTATGTCTCCAAATATCCTATACTTAGTTTTTATGTATTGGTCAGCATATTATTCTGCTGTGCCCAAATGTTCAATTTAGTCAAGTTCTTTTGCAGACATGCCCTGTCTATAACACGTGTAGCAAGTTTATGCATCTTCAAGTAATCTGCATGCCGACTGTAGAACACCTCAGATTAAAAAAGATCTGAAAGATGCACTCTAAACAAGTATGGGCCTAGGACACAGCCCTGTTGGACACCCTGACTGAAACCTCAAATTTCACCAGTCCAATTGCTGTATGATACCTGCCATGTCCTATTTGTAAGCCGTGCGACTATCTATCTTATCAAGAGTATATCATACCTAGTTGTTCTAATGTATTTATAAGTGTTTTGTAAATGACTCTATCAAATTATGAAATCAAATCTATGTAAAGTACATTACAATACAATTTTATTTCACAGTTGTTACTGTATTGTTATAGAACATCATGTTACAGGTGGTAATGGATCTATTTTGACCATATGCATGCTGATATAGGGTTTCAAGTCCCAACATTTACAATTCTGACAAAAGTTTGTCCAATATAACCTTCTCTATTACAGACTGGTTATAGTACAGATCAGATGGATTATATCTCACATACAGGTTCAGAAACCTAGGCCGTGATACATTTTCCTGTGGTACATCTGACTGTGGACACATGGCTGAAGTGACATTCAGCTGCAGAGAAATATGGCTGTTGTGAATTCCCTGTGGCCAAACAGAGGAATGCAGCACCATGCCAACAGCTTCAATAACCAAATGCACAGGGGAAAAATAATGTCCATGACCCCCAAGGCAACTTGAGACAGCAGGCACTATAGCAGGCTGGCCAGTGGGCATATCAGTGACAGTAAGAATGTAGTGTAAAACTGGCAGTACATGTGTTGACATACTGCCTGAATTTATTTTTTGGCTATCTGGAAATCAGAGTGATTTCCTGATATTCCAAAAACACTTATTAAGCTCCAGTATTGTCTTTTAAAAAACAAAAAGAGTGTCAGAATTTGTTATATTTCTAATTATGCTTTTCTTTCACTTGGAAAAAACATCACTAACACAATGCAGTTGCATTCAAACCAGGAAAAAAAAACATTTCTTCTCCCCTGACATACATGTGATAACACACAAAAAGAGTGTGGGGGTGAGTAGAGTGGGCGGAGAAAAGGGAGGAGCTAAGTGGGGTTAAATGAGGTGTGAAGGGCATGGCTTTGGTACAGTTCTGGCCTCAGCAAAAGGTGGCATCCCTACCAAGGACTCTCTAATCAGCAGACTTGTATCCACTGTTCAAACTTCATCCAAAACTCCTGCAGAACAGTCATCTGCTGGGCATCCACTATGGATGCTAGCATTTGAAATATGTGCAGCTGGCAGTAAGAAAGACTATGTGAGATGGAATTCCACTTATGAAGGAAAATATCTAGCAGAAACAATATTATATTTCAGACACTATAACCTTAATCTTCCAAACATCAGCTGTACTGTGTAGTATTTATAAATTTGCTTATTCATGGTTGATTATCAGTTTGAAAGCCAAGCCTTTTGCTCACCAGATCTGAACCCCACACTAATGTTTCGTACTCTATAGATGTCAACACTAAGAAAGAGATATCCTGTTAAATAATTCCCTTTAAAGAATACTCCCATTCCTACAACACCTCCTTTATCATTATACAATTTTGTATCATTGTTACCTACATGGTCATCCTGCCAAAAAGAGATGGCATTTAAGTCTGTCAAGAATTCTTTCCAAAACTGAAGTCATCCTTAACTAATCTAAGGAGTGAAACCCATAATGAATTATTATTTTTTTTCTTTTGGTACCACTCTGATCTGTTCTGATCTATTCTGCATGAATCATTTAATAGGCTATGCCATGATGTGGCATCCACCACCATACACTTTTCACTTGACAACTTAAAATCAGACTTGCCAGTCAGCTTTGCAATTTGCCATCTGGTAAATAGGAAATCTGAGCAAAAACATTCACTTCTCATCTCAGACAAAAACTAACTGCCTGGAAGGCACATACAAGTTATCAGCTGATAATAGTACCTTAAGTTCATTACAAAAATGCTGCAGTGAGAGAAATCCTTCATGTGTCTCTGTTTTACCTTTTTCCATTATCAGGATACCGTCCAAATAATGTACTGTTCTTTCTCATCTCTTCCTCTTCAATCCAGAAATCCTGTGCAAACTTACACTAAATTTCTCAAATGTGGCACAGACTGCAGCACAACCCATTGCATGGTTTATCAAAGCAGTATTTCCCTCAGACACATGAATAACAAATGCCAGTCCTGCAATCCCACTGGCGGTAAAGGAAAGGTTGAATGTATGACAAGATTTGCAACCCACTGATCAGGAGATGCCTTGATGATTTTATTTTTTTTTAACTACATCATCTCGGGAAGCACCCTTCCTCTCAATATTTTCATTGATTGACTTATCTCTTAGATAAGACAAGTTTATACATTAGTTAATATCTATCAATCTGCTGTCTATCAAGATATATATTTGTGTGTGTGTGTACATATACATAACCCACAAAACAAAAGTGGTCGACAAGCACAGTTGTCATAGCTTGTACATGTAGAGTGGGGTATAATGACAGGGGGTTGCAATGGCTAAATATGATGAAGGGAAAGGATTAGGAGAGGTGGAAGTGTTATTCAGGTACACGACTAGGAGGATGGAGAAGTCGAACTTAATTTCTAATGATAGGATGGAGCTTCCTGATGGGGATAGGTAGCCAGATGACTTTGGTGATTGCAAATTACAGGGATGGGGGAGCACATATTCAGCAGATGGTAGAGCTTTGTGGGATGTGTATATGATATGTGTTATGCATCCATAGGTGGTTAGGGAATACACCGGACCTCTACTGCACAATGTATTGATTGCCATACAACCTCCCAGACTATGTTGCCTCCCAAGGCAGCCACACTAGTGATTCCTGGAATTATGGATTCCCACAGGTGAGCTGGAGACAGCCAGGACCGGTACCCTTATGTCATCATTACATCCAATAGTAATGTCAGTCACTATATGCAGGTTGCTGTTGCATACCCTCAATGCAGTACAGGTACACTTTCTGTGTCCCTGGCTACTAATATGCTCTGATTCCTTACAACAGCTATTGCAGTCAGCTCTTTTGGCTGTTATTCTCACTGATACCCATAGAAAGTGCTGCTATGTATCATCTAAGACTTTGCTAACATGTGGTCATTGCTGCATGGGAAGCTATCACTTTTTATCATGCTGATATTGGCATTGGAGCATTGCTGTTATGTTATAACAATGGGTTTTGTAACTGTTTCTGTATTGCACTCACAATGCCATGCAGTGTCATCACTCCATCATATTATAATACCCATTTTTACCTGTATTAAATCCTGGAAGACTTTTTATTGAGTAAGCATGCATAGGCATATATAGAACCCCTTCACCACTATGTTTTTGTGATACCAGGCAACGAGCTCACAATAGTGCAGGACCACATAGGACCTTTGGATAGCAGCATGCTGTCATGTTTGATGACTGTGCATTGGGTTGCATAAGCACTCTACCATGTATGAAGGCCACACCATTGTCCCCCTCAGTCTGTGAATGTCAGCTGTGGCCTGTCCACTGCACATTTTCATTGTGCTATCTTGTGTTGACATACTGCCTATTGATGCATATCATGTGGTTTCCACTATATGTGGTGTCACAGCTCAGCTAGCATTTTCACTCCTAGACTCAATCTAACACATGGCTATGGTCTCTGTTAGATCAGAGTTTAGCAGAGCTCCTGCATGGTGCAGCAAAGAAACCAAGATTTTTCTTTAAATCTTTGACGCAAACATAATTGGCAGTGCCTGCTGAGAAGCACCTGTGAGTATCTTCTGCACAGCGTTGATACCTGGCACTCATTTAACAGGATGGTGACTGATGCTATTTACATTACCCACTCTACTGAATAGTGCAAGCTCAGGTACTCTGTACTCAAGTGCTGCCACCCTAGCTACTCTGGGGGTGTAGAGGAATAAAGCCCTAACTACATCTCAGTGAACCTGGGTTTGATTAGTGGCTTAGGGGACTGAAGAAGCAGCAAAGGAGGTGTGCCCATCCTGGGAGGGAGGGTAGTTACATGGAGCATTCCCTGTCATGATCCCCTGGAGGAGGCTGGGGGCATAGTTTGTTAGGATATGGGTGGTCGGCATAGCTCTGCTGCCAGGGAGGAAGGGAGATATGCTGCATGCCTCAATTGTACTGCCACCCACCCCCCAACTTAACCATGATATATCATGGAGAGTGGGGAGGGGTGGGGAGGGCATAATGAGAAAAAAAAGGTAGAATGATGATGGCAAAGACTCTCAGGATACTCTTAGGCTCTATAACTGGACCCAGCCAGAGGAGCTGTTCGACCCAGTATGGATGTGGGGCATTGAGTGGCAAAGCTGTAGGATGATGCAAGGACAAAAAAAACTGATGCCTTCCTGATCTTCCCTGTCAATTTGAAGAAGAGGTAAGGGAGAGACAACCTGAGTACTAAAGTAAGAATGACTGCATGTCTCTACAGCAGACCTTAATGTACAGCTATAGGTTGTTCCTGATATGCATATTTACATTTTTGTTTGTGTTTTCCAGTTCAGAATGAAACAGCAGTGGACACAATTTCCTGACAGCAGATACAGACCAGACTATCCAGGTGTCAGGCTATGTATACTGTATTATTGTCAGACTTGTCTGTTTTATCTGCTTATTACTGCACTGATCAGTTTTGTTATTTCTATTTAAAAGTTAACCATTGCATATTTCTTAAATGCTTGTTTCACTGACACACATATTAAAAGTATTTGGAACTGTGCTGCTGACCTTCCTTCTGCCACCATAGTGCCAAATGTTATAACCATAGGTACACCAATTCTCTTAGAATGTTTTTATCCTCTGTTGTTATATAGTCTTTTATTGGGCTTCCTACTGAAATGTTGGCAGTTGAAAAGTCAAGTGCCGAAAAGTTGAAAAAAAAAGACTGAAAACCTGAAAAAGAGCGAATATCAAAAATCACTCTTCCCCTTAAAACTTCTTTTCGCAGGGGGCCAAACCCCAGCTGCAGCCCCCATGTTCCCCTGTCTCCCAAACTTATATATACCAAACCTGAGATCACCATACCTTGAAGAAAAGGGAATATTCCAAGAAATGGCATCTTGGACTTTGTATATACAAGTCCAAGTTTTTGCCCATTTAGTCTCTGCATTTGGGAACTCGCTCTAGCATTTCCTGGCATTTCAAATGGTTACTGTTTTATTGTTTAGTGCTTCATAGGTATGTGATTGCCACTGCATATGTGCTCACCGCACTTATCTGACTGCCATTTTGTAATGAATTTGGGCCCATTATACTGTCCTTCACCTTGCTAGGTATTCTTGTTTTATCATGGGCATGAAAATTGTTACACAGTTGTATACCCTGCACTTGGACTTTAATATATTCTAACTGCACTGTTACCATATTGATTACATGTCCTTTACCAGTTTCTGTAAAGGCATGTTTTATATGGTACTGTGCCAACATGTGCTACATATTCTTGCTTATGCCACATAATATAACAACTCCATCTACACTTGTTTTCCATAGGGCAGTGCTCTTCATTAGTATACTTTGGTTATTTCACCCTTGCTTTGTTGTCCATTGTACATATGGGCATATATACACACACACACACACACACACACACACACACACACACACACACACACACACATGCACACACACACACACACACATGCACTGATCACTTTCCAGAATCTCTGTCATTTTCCTAAACAACAGTGATTAGGGCATATTTCCAGGTCTTATAAGAATTCCATGCATTTATATACCCTTTGCTCCCTGCACCAGCCTCACCAATGACTGTTTAGCTCCAGTAGTCCCCAGCTTATGCTACTCCTAAGGAAGACAACCTGGAGGACTCAATGGAAGCTTTCAGTGTTGTTTCTTAGGAGGCTCATGAAGGCTCCTTATGGAGCACTTAGTGGCACTGAAGATTCATCTTGGTTTAGCCAGTGATAGGTACAGAGGCTGGTTAGCACTGAGCTGGACTAGTTGATTGTATCTAAGATTGGCATCCTGAAGAACATCCTCATGTGAGCACACTCAAGCAACTCTGCAGTCTGCGGCTACCACCGCACCCATACAGTCTAAGAAGGAATCAGTACTGCAAAACTAAACAAGGATATACATTTTGAGTCTCAAGAGCAGGGTCAGTCCACCCAGGCATTCTACTTGTATGTGTTATGAGAGTGAAGCTATAACATTAGCAGTGTTTATTAGTAGTTCTCAGCATGCTAATAAAACTGACTGTTGTAGCCTTCTGCCCCCCCCCCCCCACTAGGGCAGTAATCCTAACTGTCCAATAGATAGTATACATTTAATTCATATCTCCATGATTAAATTAACCATCAAGCAGCCCTCTCAGTGCTTTCTGCCTTAGTTTGTATCACTTGGAGGCCCACCTGTTTATTTGCATCTCTATACATTCCCCTTCATTGCTAATATATCTCCCTACTCTAATCTGTGCACAAACTGGCTACTAATAATCAAGTCAATGTGAAGACACACTCCTAACCTTAATAAACTTTGCTGTCTCTTCTCTCCTTCACTTTACAGGTAGAGTTTGAATTATTACTCACCCCCTCTGAGGCCTTCACTGATAGATTTCCACTGATTGCCTCTCTGGTTTTGCTGGTTTCTTTGCATTCCATCTGGTTTACACCCCTTGTGCTATCCCTCTTCCCTAATACTAAGTCTATATTAGAATCCTGCTGAGCATGGATCCGTCTTTAAATTACTAGTCTCCCACCAGGACACAAATGCTTTTCAGCAATTTAATTCTGCTTGCTGGTAAGCCATTAGACCTCAGGAATTTGTTTAAAGTGTTCAGATTTGTAAAGTAACACTTAGTTTTGCTGCCCATTACTCTTGTCTTGGTGGGCTCTGCCCCACTCCATTCACCCTCGCTAATGCACGGGCTCTCTCCACTCCCCTGCCCTCAATTCCCTCCTACCTCCCACTACCTCTACATTTATAGTAATCTCAATCACACCCACTGCTCAACCTCACTTCACCTCCACCAATCACAGCTCCTCAAGTCAGATCACATTACACCCACTTGCTGCACCACAAAATACTCCCGACCACTCTCATTCCTGCTAGGCATTATTACATTACCCCATACTACTTATCCATCCACATATAGTGCAAGGCTATAATTCTTATCCACACCTCCACCTAGAACCAATTTAAACTTTATAACCATGACTATCACACAACTAAGTCTAGTCTGTCTTCTCATAATTCTTTATAACTCCACAAGTTATCACTCTAGCAATATCCCTAAACTTAGTAGCACAACACTATATTATGCACTCTCATATACAGACACCACACATTATAATAATATCTGTCCACATTTGTTCAAGAACTACATAACAGACCAGTTCAGAACGAAACACATATGCTCTCATTCTTACTCCAAAAAAACACAATACTTTCTCACGTTCATCACCAAACTCCAACATCTGTATCACCATTTTAACAGCAGATAAGTGGGAGATATGTGGTGGTGGTGCTGCGGTAGTGTTGTCGCCTCACAGTAAGACGCTGTCCGGTTTGGTTCTCAGCTAGAGCGTCTTCTGCGTGGAGACATGTGTGAATGGGCATACTTTCGTTGAAGGTTGTGCATCAGGGCTGGTAACTCGGCATGTAAAAATCAACTACCAATCAATAGTGGACCGGAGGTCCGCTGTGGCAACCCTTAACCGGGAAAAAGCTGAAAGACATAACAACAACAACTCACCATAAGTGGGGGCATCCACCCCAGCCCAGGCCCAAATCCATCCTGTCCAACACAAACTGCTCCAACACAATTGTCAGAACATAATACCCCCACTACCTTCATCCCCGGGCAAATCAACAACAGCAGCAAAACCAACCATCTTTTAATGCTAAATATTAATATTAGAAGTATCAAAAATAAAATACCTGAACTTCAGGCCACAATAGCACACTACTCCCCAGACATAGTTGCTTTACCAGAAACCTGGCTAAATAAAAACATAGCTAACTCAGAAGTTCTCCCTACTGGCTACAATATCATTAGACAAGACAGACCACTTCATAAAGGGGGTGGAACTGCTTTACAGTATAAGTCATACTTAACTTTATGTCAAATACCAAGCTCCTACCCCTCCCCCAATAATTGGGACATACTTATCTCACAATTTCAACTTCACACTAAAAAGGTCATCACCACAATTGTGGTCTATATTCCACCTGGGTAATACACCTGCTAGCCTTGAAGACTTCTTATCCTGGTATTCGTCCACATACTCACAAGAAACCCTTATTCTGGGGGATTTTAACCTAGATTGTTTGACCTGAATATCAGAACCACCAAGTAATCTAATAAATCTCCATGGCTACCAGCAGCTAGTCCAAATTCCAACCAGATGTGATCAATCTAAAAGGGAATTCATCCTTGACTGGGTCCTAACTAACAACCCCACATTGTACCCCCACATAGGGAGTCTCCCAGACACCTTAAGTGACCACAACATAGTATACCTTATATGTAGTAGAACAAGCATATGCAAAACCACTAACTATAAATCCATGGGAAACACAAAAAACCTCTCCTGAGGTTCTCAATACTTTACTCTGTAGCTGCGACTGGACCTCCCTAAAAACCCTCCCACTTGACCAGGCTGTAGCATATTTCAATAAAACATTTCTACAACACCTAGACACTGTCACTCCATTGTGCAAAATCAAGGTTACAACCTCTACAAACCCCTGGCACAGTAAAGAAACCAAAAAAATCCTCAAGTCCAGAGACACTGCCTGGCTTTACTATCAAGAAACCAAAGAAACACAAAGCCTAACTAAGTACCAAGAACTGCACAACCGTGCAAAAAAATGCATTAGGCTGGACAAAAAAATCCTGCTACACAACATTACAAACTAAATACCAACACAACCCCACCAACATTCTGAAAAAATTTAACCAGCTACTAAAATCCTCCCAAAAGGCTACGCCCAAACCAACCACCCCTGACACTAAAGTTCCCATCGAAATACAATTCAACTCCCACTTTGTGAACTCAATTCTATCCTGAGTATCATAGGACAGTTCCAACCTCACTATCCCCCCCAAAATAAATAACACTAATACAAGCTTTACCCTCAAAACAGTTTCCACCATTTCAATTAAAAGCATGCTCTCCAAACTAAAAACCTCATTAACAGCAGCTGACCTACTCCCCAGCTATTTCTTGAAACTTACAGCAGGTGTTATTGCTATCTCAGTCTTCACTCTCATAAGCAGATCAATTGTTGAAAACTATATGCCCAACTCTGGAAAATATCCTATGTTACACCCATACATAAAGGTGGGACCGCCACTGAACTTAATGACTACAGACCCATTGCTATACTCTCCCCCCTGACCAAAAT
The DNA here is from genome assembly GCF_019279795.1 of Protopterus annectens. NCBI lineage: Eukaryota > Metazoa > Chordata > Ceratodontiformes > Protopteridae > Protopterus > Protopterus annectens. Next base: position 633,870,183 of record NC_056730.1, on the reverse strand, counting down.
CCTAGAAAAATGCATCCATACCCAGGTGCTAAAATATCTCCTAGACAGCAATGTCCTGTCACCTACTCAACACGATTTCAGACCTGCCCATAGTACCACTACAGCTCTGCTCTGCTTCACAGACACAGTAAACCATCTCAAAGATGAAGGTCTACAGGTGTCAACTCTTTTTTTGGATATGTCCAAAGCATTTGACACAGTTTTGCACCAAATCCTGCTAAACAAACTAAACCAATATCACCTATCAAATTCTACTTTTACCTGGTTCCAAAGCTACTTAACTGACAGATACCAAGCTGTGAAATGGGAAAATTCTCTTTCTCTCTCCTCAGCTGCCCATAACTATAGGAGTCCCACAGGGTTCTCTCTTAGGACCACTACTATTCACAATCTTCACAAATGACCTCCATACCTCCACATAGCACGCATCTATCATTCAATATGCAGATGATACTACCTTAATCTGTGCTGCACAAAACATTCCCACCCTCCTGAAAACAACTCAACTAGCATTCTCTGATGTTGAAAACCACTTTACCAAAGCACAGCTTATCCTCAATCCAAAGAAAACTCAGCTTATGATTATAACCAGTTCTAACAAAAACACTGATAACAGTCAATTCACTATCTTTTCCATAAATGCTACCCCAATCGCTCCAGTGGCACAGGCTAAGCTATTGGGAATAACCATAGACTCCCACCTAAAATGTGATAGTCATCCCAACTTAACTATTAAAAAAGTACATGCCAAGCTGGGATCAATCTACCTTATCAAACCATTTCTTACCAACAACACAAGATCAGCCATTGCTCGCTCCCAATTTCTATCCACTCTACTCTATGCATCTCCCATTCTGACTAATCTCAACAAAAATGAACTAAGCAAAATGGAAGCCTGCTATAACAGAGTTGCCTGCTTTGCAGCAAATTGCTCATATAGAACTCATCACTGTACTGTTTTGAGACAGCTCCACTGGTTTGAACTGCCCAACCTCCTAACCTAAAATCAGTTCTGCCTCTGTCATTCTATCTATTGCCTCCCCAATAAGTGTCCTGCCCTCAAAAACCTAGTACAACATCCCTCAGCCAATAGGCCTCTTAGATAATCAAGCAAACTACTACTAGAAGTCAGAGAACCAAATAATCCATGTTGGGTAAAACCTTGGTGCAGAAATAAATCCAAATGAAAGGTAAAAAGTAAAAAATGCACCAAGATAACACACAGCAAAACATTTAATCACAGCAAAGTACAAAGTGGTAAGCGCACAATGATTAAGTAGCAGTGAAAAAACAATTAAGCCTCATGCTCAAACTAAAAAAAAAGCATTGCTTAAAAACATTGCTTAAAACATTAATTGTTTTTCACTGCTACTTAATCATGGTGTGATTTTATTGATTAATTGGCATTTTAGAATCTCTATTTAAACCTGTGCATTTTTTACTGTGGTGTCTGATGAAGCAACTTTGGTTGTGAAAGCACTTTGTATTTTGCTGTGATTAAACATTTTGCTGTGTGTGATCTTGGTGCATTTTTTACTTTTTACTACTAGAAGTCACCAACAGCTACAATAGCTTTGGAGACACACTATATAGTAGTTCAGTGGCTAAAAAAATGGAACTCTCTCCCCACTAGCATACAAAGCACATCATTCAAAGCCTCCTTTAAAAACCTCATTAGGCAACATCTCAAGCAAAGTTGGCAGTGCCATGACTGCTCCCCAGGCTAGTGAAAGCGGATAAGGTACACATACTAAACCTAGAGTACTTGATAATAGCTTTCACTCTTACTCACAAACACTGGCTAATGTTCACTGTATGTACTGTACCTGTGTACTAATAATGTATTCTAACTATGTTCCAAATTTCAGCTGTACACCACAAATCTATTAATTACCTTTATTTTTAAATGAATATTTTCTTGTTTGTTCTCTCCACTATTACTGTTGATGTGTTGCATACCACTATAAAAACATGTGCATTTTAATTTGTGTGTATACTGATCATGTCTAAATATCTAAATGTATCTGTAATTTTTCTATGTGGAGCTTTTCTCCCTGGGCCTCGGCTGAAAAAGGGCATTTTTGGCTCAGTCAGACACCCCGGTTAACAAATGTAAAATAAAATAAATAAATGTGACTGACAAAGACAGTTGCATGGCCCCAATCATAGGCTCAGCAGTGGCAAAGCACACCAATCATGTAAGGCACACAGGATATTCTCTTCTTGGCAGGTTTCCCACTGGAACAGCTTGGGAGGCAATCCTTGGCTCATTCTATCCCCCATCATGACTTTCCAATTATTGTGCTTCGCTCACCCTCTAACTTTAGACATGGAGGCTGTCTGCTCAGAGAAACATGCAGAGACATGTTGGATCTTACTATCTAGATGTCTGAAGCAGGTATCTCACTGATCCAGACTGGGATTCTAACTTCCCAAGAAAGATACCAAGATTCAAAGAAGAGATAATTAGCTTTAACAACTGGTTAACTTGCTGGCATCACTTGATGGGTGTCCAGTAGTTGTCAGTTTGGGACAAGAGGGATGACATACCTACTTCACAATGGATGGCCTGAACCTTTCATGGTTCTTCAAACTAGTTAATTTTTTTGCTGCCTTCATAGTGGCTTTGGTAGGTAAAGTCCTTCTACAGGTCAGCCCAAATTAGTTTAAAAGATCAAAAGAATTCCAGCTCTTGATCATATCAAAGTTGCTCACAACTCTAAATGGTTTAAGATCCAATGTATCCTAAATAAGATATATTTTATTTTATAACACGATATAAAGCACCTCCTGTATCCTGATTACCACAACAAATTTTAAATATGTTAGCTGAACAAAAATATCTTTTTTTATTTAGGAAATTCAGTTATCTAGCTATTAAATGAAATATCAACATTGTTATTGTTGGGCTTACTATAACTCTCATTCACCTGATAAATGCTAACTCACTGGGACAAACAATAAGCCCTCCTATCTACCTACCTAACAGGGGTCATATCATTATAGATTTTGTTCTGATCAAGATGATCACCTCTTGCACCTCCCCTAATGTATCTCCATCACTAATCAAATCTGATTATAAATCAGTGATCTTCTCTGTTAAAACTTTGAACCATAACACCATCACAGTGAACACAACAGAGTTCAGGCAAACGTACTTAAACTTTATGACGAGCCCTCAAAATTCTGCTGTAATTACTTCCAGTACATGTGCAACCTCAGCAGTTACCAATACCTCAAAATTTTGTTCACATCTACTAAAGGGCATAAATTAAGGGTTCCTATCAGCTGACCGAAAAAGCAGGTTAGCGAATGCGACTTGGTCGAGCTGTAAATGCCGAAATGGCAAAATATCAAAGCGGCATGTAAGCAAATTCTTTCCCTGAGAAAGAATTTGCTTGGCCGCTTCGGTAGTTTGCCATTTTTGGCACTGTAGTGTGGTCTCGGAGTTGGTATATTTAAGTAGGGGGTGTGGGGGCGAAGCCCCCCACTTAATATTGTGTATTAAAGTGTTTTCTTTTTTTTTTTTTTTTTTATGTTTTAAGGGAAAAAAAAAATCGCTGTTCTGACAGTTCGGTTTTGTAAGCTTTTGCTTACATGGGGTTGATTAATCACCATTCGCTAACCTAAGCATTCGGTGATCTAATATAGACTCTAAATTAAGCAGCCCCAGCATGAACAATATAATGGGGAATTAAACAGTATACCACCTTGCTTGTCTACTACATTAACAAACTTTAGTAATAATAATAATAATAATAATAAACTAAATGTCTACTGCAAACTAAAATGTACAGATATAGAGGACTCATCAAAAATGGAAAAAACGTCTTCTGGAAAGTCAGTGCTAATCATATACTGAGACTTAATCTGAATCTAAAGATAATTACAAATTCTTCAACTGCATTAATAAACTGAGAAACAACACCTAGCAATGCATTGATTCATACTTATATTCCTTTTCAACCCTAAAGATGATAAGATCATAGAAAGTAAAAGGACATTAAGTCACTCATCTTTGTACCTCCTTTTTAAGGAGTGTTAGGCCAGTCAAGTCTATTGTGAATTTGTAAATATTCATCCAATCACCCAGTTCCCATTTGAAGGAATATAATGTAGCTCATTGTTTCATTTGCAGCTAGAATATTTTTTCCAGATCTGGGGAAGGCACTGCATGGTGAACCCATCTCTCCACCATGTTTTATTTATTTGCTAATGAAAACTGAGATACCTTGTTCTGATATTTCTGGGACTATTTGATTTGTGGAGAAACAAGAGATCCAGCAACACTGGGTCCCTAATGCTGCAGAAGACAAGGCATAGATCTGGAGCATTTCTCCCCGGGCCTCCGCTGAAAACAGGCTCTGTGGAACCTAGTCGGACATTCCCGGTCAACAAATGTTAAATAAATAAATAAATAAATAAAAATAAATAAATAGATCTTCTCTAATGAGTCTATGCAATACTGAATAAAGGATCAGTGCATGCAGCTTTTCTGATAACTTAGGGCTGTTAAGCTAGTGACTGTCTTAGTTATTAACCTCTGATGTCTTTCTGGTTGTTTAATATGTGTAGTGAGGTACATTCCAAAGGGGTATTGTATTCAGTAATTGGCCTAATCAATTCTGAATATAAGGGAACAATGACCATTTTGATCTGGATAAAATTCTTTTAGTAATTAACTGCTCCAAATAGATGTTCGTTCTGACTGCTGCTATTACATGATGATCAAAGGAGAGGGAATAATCAGCCTAAAACCAAGGTCTTTAACAATGTACTTATTTTGCAATAGGGTGTTTTCTATGTTGTTTGTTGGGGTGAAATAATTTGTTTTTACTAAATGTGAAATAATTCACTTTTCTGCATTTAAATTGAGCCAGTTCTTAGTACGGTGGGTATTTATATGTGCTAAGTTTTTCCTGAAGGCTTGGACATCAAAGGGAAACTTCAAAATCACTCCCAGGTTTCTGTCATCTGGAAACTTGTTTCGTCAGAGGCCTTGGTACATGAATTTGGATCAGAAAAGTAAATGCTGAACACAGCAGATCCCATTTCTGAGCCCTGTGGGACACCACTGGTTACCTTCATACCCTCTAATGAGACATGTGCTATTCACTCTGTGTGGATTCTGTCTTTTAGACAGCTTGATATCTATCTTGCCACAGAACATTTTTTTGTAGTTCATTAAACTTACTGACTATGCTAGCATTGAAATGGTGTCAAATATATAGGCCAGGTTAAGGTACATTGTGCGGGCAATATGACTGCTGTAGTAGCCTATGTTACCCATTCAAAGGATATGCCTAGTATACTAGCATATTCATTTAGTGCTGAGTTCACTTCAGCTGTAGTTGTTGAAGATCCACAGATCTTTAATCCCCCCTAAGATTTCCATGGAGTATGCCTTAACTGCCCTTTCCATGGTCTAAACTGTCATACCCATGAGCCCTAACAATGTCTCTGATGACAAAATAAAGAGTGCCGGACATGGCCTGTCTGAGTATCTCCTAAACCTTTTTAAATTAAGCCTTTCCAAAAGTTACATTAATGAATTTTGAAAAATGGTCATTGAAATGCCCCTATACAAGGGTAGCCCTTCTTCAGACCCCTGTAATTATTGACCCAGCAGCCTAACAAGCCAAATTACAAGCCCATATGATGCATCATATCAGACTTCTTAAATATCAGCTTTAGAAAACTTATTGTTCTGGACCCATATTCATTTGGTTTTGTTAAGGATGTACTATGCTTACTAAATCTAGTTATTTTCTTCAAAAAGGATAGGGAAGAGGTGGATTGAGGCTATGCAATCCATGCAGCGTACCTAGATCTAGCAATTGCCTTTCCCATGATCTCCTATGAAGATATTGCAAATAGGCTTAAAGATATAAACACTGACCCTTTTTTTGCTGCAGTAGATAGCAAACAGGCTGTCTGACTTAGCAAATGTAGCTAAAGTAGTAAGAGGCACCTCCAAAACATAAATGATAATGAGTGGTGTACCTTAGTGCTCAGTGTTGGGAACCCTTCTGTTCTTTATCTATTTATCTAACTTTCAAATCATAGACCTGGACCTTTGGTTAACTAAGTTTGCTGATGAATGTAAGCTGGGGTCATAGTTCTCTCAACTTTCAATAACACTACCCTCCAGGTAAAACCAAAGCATGCAAATCACTGATGTAATTGTAATACCTTAAAATGAAATGCAGTGTTCTTTATTTTTACATCTGGCACAGTTAATGTTTAGGTACTTGCAGTATAATAGTCAGCAATCTTATCTAGATTGATTCAGGCATCAGAGGTCTTGGTATCATCATGGAAGAACCCTTTCCTTTGTCTATCACATCATAACAGTGGTGAGAAAATCCTGTCTGGCCAAACTACTATTTAGAAGCATTTTATCTAGTTCTAAAAAAGATATCACTCTGCTATATTGAACCCTACCAGACCAATTCTAGACTAATAATGCCCCTTTTGATATGTATGTATATATATCCAAGCATATGACATAGCTAGACAGATCACAAATGTTTTTTTTTTCCTTTAATAAAAAAATATCACCGAATCACTGATCTAGAGATCTTTACTGTCTGTGGTGAAGTTCTGTGTTTTGACTTATGTATGTTTGTTCATGTCACAAAGGCTCCTGCACTCCTGCATAATCTTCATCTCCACAAAATGAACAGCTACTCAAATACAGATTCAAAGGACTAAAATCTTCATCAGCAAATATACACAGAAGTCACTGGTGAGAAACATTAATCTCTCATTGCTTAATGCATCTCTGGAATAAACTACTTATACATATTAATCAGCGTGACATCCCAGATAGATTTAAGCAGAATCTTGACAAACATGAATAAATCTTCCCTGACCAGATCTGTTTTACCCTACTGTGGGCAGGTGGTGGACCATGAGAGTGGGTAGTGGCTTGTTATAAAAGGTCCATATATTGATTGTACTTTGTACCCTTCATGCTGCAATGATGAAACCTGCCCCATCTTTCTGATCCTTATTGAAGCATCAAACCTTCCCTGCTGAGCAATGTTCTCTCCTTAGTCAGTTTACACCTGCTGCAGAAGTCTGAATATCCAGGCCAATACTCTCAACAAGGAAGCAGAGGGCAAGGCAAAACAGCAGATGACAAAACTTCCTTTCACTCAAGAAATCCACCCAGTACTTGGCACTTATTTTCAGAAGAGAGGTGCACATCTGGAGTTCCAGGAGCAACATTTGGTCCCTCATTATGACACTCATGACAATGGCAAGACATTGAATCAGGGCATTACCAGTCCCCATTAACATGCACTGAATATGACCTGGCAGATACCTATCTTTTGGAGTTTCTCAGTTTGGTGTGTCACTTCACACCCATTTCTTTTGGAATTTGGGCCTAAACACTCATACATTACTGCTTTTGGGTTGTTATTCTTTAATTAAAATAACTGTGCATTGAATCATAATGCTAAGGCTAAACAAATATGTCAAAAACTTTCACTAAAATAGTATGATAACTAAAAAAATTGTCAGTTCATTGCTCATGGTGAAGGAAAGCACTGTGTTTACTTTGCTTTAAAGGAATTTAACTGCATGTAGCACCGTGAAACAGTCCACAGATGTGTTTGACCACTTTAACATTGTCTCACACCCAAAAACTGATTCAAATCATAGTGGAACTTAACTTACCTCACACAAGATTATCATGCTTCAAAAGCTACCTAAGTAATGGTGCTCAAGCATTAAGGAGACAAAATACTTTCCTCCTTCCTCCCAGTCTCTGTAGGTGTCCCCAAAGGGTCTATTTATGGGTCCTTGCTATGCAACATATACACAAATAAGCTTTACTCTGTCACATCTCCATTCAATATGATATGATAAGCAAACGATGCTAGAATAATTTACTCTGCCCCTTCCTAGGGACATCTACAGACCATTACTTAGGAATACCTGTGTGTACTGTGTGTGTGCGTGTATGTATGTGTGTGTTTGCATATATATATATATATATATATATATATATATATATATATATATATATATATATATATATATATATATATATATATATATATATATATATATATATATATATATATATATATATATATATATATATATATATATATATATATATATATATATATAAAATATATTTTATATATATATATATATATATATATATATATATATATATATATATATATAGATATACTGTAGATAGATATAGATATATATATATTTGTAAAGAGAGAGAGATAGTGAGAGATAAAATGCTCACCTTGCACTTAATGCTAAAAAAACTAAACTATTGCTCTTCCTCTCTAAACCAAGTTCCAAAATCTAAAATAGTTTTAAATTTTCCTTTGCTCAAAACATTAAACTTGAGTAGGTTTCCACCACAAAGGTTTTCTGGTGAAACAACTGATAAGTTCAAGTTTGATATTCATATACATAACATCATAAAGAAAATTCACCAAAGGCTTGGTATAACCCTGGCAGACCTTTAGACTCTAAATGTGGTTTGGAACAGACCAGTTTGTCTTGGGATATCTTCATGGGGGGTTTGATAAATAGAGTAGCAGGAATTGGGAGGATAGGATTAAATAGGAATGGATGAGGTTTGGGAGGAAGTGAGGTAGGGGAAGGGAGGGGCTTAAAGGATGTTATGCAAGTGTAACTGGAGTAGGAGTCACATTTTGGCGTGAACTTGCTAAAGCAAGGTATGCCCATGATGGCCTGCAGGTATTCTGAGAGAAAAGGTATATATAGCAATACATTATTATAGGTATAATTATTATTTTTTTTTTGTTCAGGCCCTGCTCAGAGTTTCCACTGCTGTTTTGGGGCCTGCCATTGTGTCTTGGTGGAATATGTATTGCTCAAACATTGGTATGGCTTTCAGAGACATTGACCCCGGTGCTGACAATGAGGGGAAGAGATGTGGTTTTGATGTTGAGCAACTGGTCCCTGTTTTGGATGGGTACACAGATGACATGTATTTTGGAAGGATGGTTGGGGAGAGCAATTGTTTTTTTTTTTTTAATTTCCAGTCCAGTCGTCCAAGTTGATTTATAGTTTGCATGAATTACACTGGTTCATTGGTTTGATATCGGGGAACCAACTGTTAAGTCAGTTTATATTCCTTAAAGTGTGCAATATGCCATTTGATCTTAATTTGTAATGTGCATTGATGACCCGTTACAGTGTTTAAGTGTGCATTAAATACTTCGCAGGGGGCGAGAGGCTGTTTACTTGGTTTCCCTCAGCCAAGGCTTTTTTTTGTTTTTTTTCCATGGGCTTTCAGCAGGGTACAGCCCTATTTGTCACCACTCATGACTGCTGCTTCTGAACTGTGGGGCTTCGCACAGATTGAGAGAATTGTCAGGAATGTGAATGTTTTTGGGACAATGATGACAATCCTCACAAGTCTCTTGGCTGTACTGGTAACAGGCTGCTCAGATTGTGCCTGGTGATTTTGGTCACTACTCAGTTTTATGAGACTGCAGTAATCTGGCTGATAGCAGATTCCTTGATCTGTTTGAGGAGGGAGCTGTAATGGGTCCCTTTGGGCTGAGTAACAGGTTTCTAATAAAATCAAGGTTTAGAAATCGTTAACTATTTTATGCCTTGCTGGGGTTTAAGGAGTGCATAACTGGATGATTGGATATACATTTAAAGGGGTTTCTTTTGTCAGCGATGGCCAGCATAGCTCTTTAGTTGTCAAATTATTTATTTATTTATTTTTTATGGAGCATGCTTGCTTGGTAGTTACGGCAAATTGATAGGGCAAAGGTCTGTGGTGTTCCTAATTACAGCATGTTGGACTGTATTTTATTACTAGTCTGGGGAAAATGTTAAGAGCAGATCTGCCCACAAGATGGGTTGTACTATGGAGACCCATACACACCCTTGTATATATTATAAATTATACAGCTTTATATAGCTGTATATATTCTACTCAAAAAAAAAAAAAAGGCGGGTGGCATGATTTAAATTTGTGGGTGTTTCATATAGGTAACCATGCCCACTACTGCAACTTGAGAGGAGCTTGGGAGTCAAGCATACAAATTTGTGTTCTCTGTAAATTTGGGGATCACTTCAGCTAATGTTTGCTGCGTGCTGTGCTATTTCTGTTAGGAGGGGGACAGTAGAGAAACCTCGAGATGAGTGGTTTACAGGAGGGAGGATGGTGAAGTTGTTGACTATATAGAGGAAGAGTGGTTTATCACTCGTCGGATAAATATTGGAGTTATGTGCCAACTTACTGGCTAGTCAGGAGAGCTGACAATTAGAAACTAATGTTATTAAAGTACTGGTTGGATTACCAATAAGTTTGGATAGCTGTAGTTTAAATAGGTGGCAAAGAAAGAGAAAAGAAATAGAGTGAAGGGGAAAGGGAAGTAATTTAAAAACAAAATAAATAAAATAAAGTTTTGGGCCATTGCCCATTGTTCTTTATGGCTTTGTCCACATGTTTTGCTCTGAGGGGAGAGGTGCCGCTCACATGTGGGAATTTGCTACAGAGTCTCCAGACCAGACAGCTAGTTTCTCCGTTGCTTCCTTTACACAACACTGATATGGCACCAACGGGTATTGGGGGGGGTGGGTTGGCGCACTTTCATCAGTGCCTCTTCAATAGTTTGGAACTTTGTTCTGATATCACCAGTTAGAATGGCAGCTAAAAGCACATCAGCCATTCGGGATCACACTAGTCGAGAGGAATGTAGTACAATGGTGTAACTTTCTAAGTAAAAAAAAAAATTAATTGTATTTCCTGGCTGAGATGAGCAAGCTATTAGTAGATGTCTCACAGTTTGTCCATTTGTTCCACATTATGAGGGCTACTGCTCCTTGTTTTGGAGATGGTAGGTGGAGAGCGTCGTTGACTGCTTGCAAAATAAGTTATATTGTTAAGGCAAGGTGATTAATCTGTGTTCTTCCTTTTACAGATTGTGGAAATGCAGAATCAAGTGGGTGTGATTGGTGACTGGAGGGAAGAAGAGTCGGAGGTGCTGGAGCCAGTTCAATGGATGCCACTGCTGCTTGGGTGGGGCACAGGAGGGCCAGAGATGGGCATGTGCTGAGTGACCAGTGGACAGCACCCTGATTAAATGCCTTTGAAAGGTAATGGATGCTTTATGTGGATTCTGATGGTTGGTCTAGTGCATAATGGGATTGTGGATTTTGGTGCTGGAGTGGTGCATAGGGGGTTATGTAAGGAGGTATGGTTGGGTCAAGGTAAGGTAGGACTAGGGGTGTGACGGTGCAGGTACCAGTGGCTGTTGCCATTGATGGAATAGTGCATAAATGTGCTTGATTGGGGGAGTATAATGTAAACAGTCGCTGTCCTGCAGGAAGTAGTTAAAGGTAGTTGAGGTTGACAGGCTGGACGTTCCTGTTGTTGGAGTTGTGTACAAAGGGGTCACAGGGAATTTTATTTTATTCGCTGTTTAGCAAGATATGTCAAACTTGGAGTGGTTTGGGTAGTGTATCGACAAGTAAAGGAGTATGTTGGGGGCTGGGTAAAGCAGGGTTGCGTATCTGTTATGGAGGGGACTGGGGGTTTTCCACAGGTGGGGTGGATGCGCAGTAATTAAAGGGATAGGAATTCACTAGGTTACTGATGCTAGGGCCCTTAAAAGTCAGTTTATCTATATTCATTTTATTTATGGTTATTATGCACTTGTATTTGGAGGTAACGTATTCTGCTGTAGGAGGCTGGGTTGATGTCTAGTAGATGGTATCTCAACAAGTGTTTGTTTTGTATTCATTAAGACGTTTCAAGGTTGGTGCAGCTGGGTAGTGTAAGGCCAAGGGAGAATAAGGTATGTTGAGGGCAAGTTATAGTAGGGCTTGATATTTGCTTATGTGTCATTTTGGGTTCTTACTGGTGGAAGGAGCTGCACCAATTTCAGGAGCGGGGTAGTTACTAAGTTAATGGCTCTAAGGTTTTGATGAACTAGCCAACTTCAGGTAAGTAAGGTTCCTTAATCCAGAGTGCACTGCATGTTGCTCTTATTTAAGAGGGACATGGGTGACTTTTGCCCATGTCAAAGGGATATAGGTAGAGCTGTGGGGGGGGGGTATTTACACCTCAGGTTTGGTAATAGGCTATAATAGCACAACTATGGATGTTTTTTCTTTGCCTTAATTATGGTTAACAATGTTATTGGGAACTACTTGGTTGGGAAAAGAGTGATATATTTATTTATAGAATAGGCCTTTTAATGCAATCATTTTTTTTATTTCGCATATTTGTTTTATTTCACATGGGTGTCAGTTGTATTGTGATTCTGTGAGGTGTGGAGGAAATCTTACGGGTATTTTTTGTTAACACATCTTAAGTTTTATTGTGTTTTTGTATGTGGTAGTAGATGCATTTTATGCAGTTGATGAAGGAAATATGCCAGTGGTGGTGCATACTGTCATTAAGAAGCTGTGATTATGTGTGAATGAAGTATTTACAGTTTTTCTTTTACAGATCCCTCGGAGGTTGCAAATGGAGAAGTGCCGACTGGGCATTGCTTGGTAGGTTGAAGGAAGGTGGTTTCGACAGGCGAGAGGGAGGGTCAAGGATGATGTCGGTTGATGGAGTGGTGTGAAAAGAGTTCATGGTCTTCTAGCAAGGCAGCCACATGTGGAATTGTTGTTATATTTTCTTCCCAATAGTTACAACATAATGGTTTGTTTGCTTATTTTGGGTGGGGAGCATCAGGAGTGAATTTACACTGTATTATTGGTAACTATTTTTTTTCCCTCTTGGATGGGCTCGGGTAGGGTTGCAGCCTTCAAGGTTAGGGGATTAGTGGGTTGCATTGAGTAAGTTGGCTCAGGTGGTGAGCTAGATGGGGTGTCTTTCCATGGGAACTGTGGCTTTGATTTACCGTACTTGAAGGAGAGAAAGGGTATGGTTTATTTTCTACATTCTGGACGGAGTTGGAATGTCAATAATCTTGTTTCGAACAGCTGGCATAGGGCATTTTCAAGTATGGCATATTGCTAGTAGTATTCAAGGGTACTGACAGAGCTAAGAGGGGTCAGATTGCTAAAACTGTCAGGGGGTTTAGGTGCCTTACTGTTTATAATGGGTAGTTGGTGTTGGCAAGGTGGCTGTTAAATAGCATTTGAAAGTTTTCAGGTTGTTTTACATGTCATTGGGTAAGTAAAAGGGGCTCCTATGGGAAGGGTGGTTTCAGTGGTTGGGGGTTGAGTATTCCTGCTCCAGTGGCAGGTCATGCCTTGGTAATCATTAGTTAATTGCCAGGGGCTGGTAATGTCCTGGTAATTATTGTACACCAAATGATGTTTGGCCTTATCCCCTAATGGTGTCTAGATGATGGAAGTTTGGTGGAGAGAGGGGGAACATTCTGGTCAGGCTGGTGGGTGGAGAAGAGGGGCAGGCTTGCACTCTTCTGTTCACCCTCTGGTGTTGGATGGTCAATTCAATAAGTTGGGAAAGGAAAGTGAGCAGTTACGCTGCTTGATAAGTACATAAGTAAGCGAAGGAAGCTACTTATTTGGTTGATGGTATAATGCAATAAATGGTAATGAAAGTGAGCGGTTAGGCTGCTTGATAAGTGCATAAGCAAGCGGAGGAAGCTGCTTATTGATTGATGGTATAATGCATTAAATGGTAACAGAAGTGAGCAGGTATGCTGCTTCATAAGTAAGTGAGTGGAGGTATGGATGCTGCTTACTGATCCAGATGAGCAGGTTTATGCTGTCCTGTTCTATGATAATGTTACATGACTGTTATTTCACCTGTATCATGTTTAGTTGAAATGAATGAATATTGGTTAACATTTATGGTCAGCAAATGTCATTTGGTGTGATGTGTTTCTTGAAGGGAACCAGGACAAAGGTAAATTCCTGGCTCAACAACCTAAATCCCAAAATTCATCATGGGATGCTCACTACTCAAATTATATCTCAAAAGTATGAATACTATACCCAACCCACTTATGAAAATAGACAATCAGCTTCATTTCAAGAGAGACCTCCATCCTCATTTCCTATATGCTAGATTATGTCAACATTCAGTCCCAAATGGCAGATTTTTATATGTTCTACTTACTTATTCCTCTCTGTCTTAGCATTACGCATATCTATAATTGCATCTTCACCTCTTTATCTAAGTTTCAAGCTATCTTACTCTACAAACACCTCTACCCCATCTTCCTTCTTAATGATAAAAGCATTACTACTTTGGAATGTTTGACATTGCTACTAATTTGATTCCCTCAAATAAACGTTTTTTGACATTTAATGATTGATTTGTATTGTAATGTTTTAACTCATTGTTAGATTCTTATTATGCGAGATGTGTTTGTTTTTGTGTGTATGTCTGTATGCAGCTAGGAAATATTTTACATGGTGCATATTTTATCTAATCATGGAGCATCCGCGGTGGTGCAGCGGTAGCATTGTTGCTTCACAGCAAGAGGTTCTCCCGTTCGATTCTTGGCTGGAGTGCGGGGAGTTCCTTCTGTGTGGAGTCTGCATGTCCTCCCCATGGTTGGGTGGGTGTTTGAAAGACATGTGTAAATGGGCGTGCCTTCATTGAAGGTTGAACATCAAACTGGCACCTCGGCGTTCGTGAAAATCTACTGCCAATCATTAGCGGACCGGAGTTCCGCTGTGGCGACCCCTAACCGGGAAAAGCCGAAAGACAAACAACAACATATTTTACCTAATCATCATGCCCTGTCAATTATGATATACTTATAAATGTTTTATGTTTATGTTTTTCTCAAGGTTTCACTGAAAAGGGGTCATTTTTGGCCAGGTGAACAATCCCAATAAATAAGTAAATGTAAGAAAAAAAATGAATAAAAGTGGCCAGTTTAAAAAGATTCCATTTGTAGATTTTTTTAAAAACAAGTTAGAGGAAATGCAACATTTTTCACATGGCATTTACAAAAGGGCACTCTTAATTGTCATCAAATAATGTATATAAAGCATTTGTGGAGAAATCTGTCTGGAAGAAAAACATTTTTTTCATGAATATCCTGTTAACCATAATTATAATTCAGCACCACACTAATTACCAAGCTCCTACACCTCCCCCAATAATTGTGACATACTTATCTCACAACTTCAACTTCACCCTAAAAAGGTCATCACCACAATTGTGATCTATATTCCACCTGGTAATACACTTGCTAGCCTTAAAGACTTCTTATCCTGGTGTTCTTCCACATACTCACAAGAAACCCATATTCTGGGGGACTTCAACCTTGATTGGTTCACCTGTATATCAGCACCACCAAGTAATCTAATAAATCTCCATTCCTACCAGCAGCTAGTCCAAATTCCAACCAGATGTGATAAAAAATCTAAAAGGGAATCCATCCTTGACTGGGTCCTAACTAACAACTCCACATTGTACCATAACACAGGCAGCCTCGCAGACACCTTAAGTGACCACAACATAATATACTTTATACATAGCAGAACAACCATATGCAAAACCATTAACTATATATCCACTAGAAACAGAAAAAAAGTCTCTCCTGAGGTCCTCAACACTTTACTCTGTAACTTTGACTGAACCCCCCTAAAAACCCTCCCACTTGACCAGGCTGTAGCATATTTCAACAAAACATTTCTACAACACCTAGACACTGTCGCTCCATTGTGCAAAATCAAGGTTAGAACCTTTACAACCCCCTGCCTCAGTAAAGAAACCAAACAAATCCTCATGTCCAGAGACACTGCCTGGTTTTACTATCAAAAAAACAAAGAGATATAAAGCCTAACTAAGTACCAAGAACTGTGCAACCGTGCAAAAAATGCATTAGGCTGGACAAAAAAATCCTACTACACAACATTACAAACTAAATATCAACACAACCCCCAAAAATTTTGGAAAAATGTAAACCAGCTACTAAAATCCATCCAAAAGGCTACCCTCAAGCCAACCACCCCTGACACTAAAGTGCTCATCGAAACACAATTCAGCTCCCACTTTGTGAACTCAATTCTATCCTTAGTATCACAGGACAGTTCCTTCCTCACTACCCCCCCCCCAAACACAAATAACACTAATACAAGCTTTACCCTCAAAACAGTTTCCACCACTTCAATCAAAAGCATGCTTTCCAAACTAAAAACCTCATCAACAGCAGCCAACCTACTCCCCAGCTATTTCTTGAAATTCACAGCAGATGCTGTTGCTATCTCAGTCTCCACTCTCATAAACATATCGATTGTTGAAAACTATGTGCCCAAACTCTGGAAAATATCCTATGTTACACCCATACATAAAGGCGGGACCTCCACTGAACAACTACAGACCCATTGCTTTACTCTCCCCCCTGGGGATCCTAGAAAAATGCATCCATACCCAGATGCTATACTATCTCCTAGACAGCAACATCCTGTCCCCTACTCAGCATGGTTTCCGACCTGCCCATAGTACCACTACAGCCCTCCTCTGCTTCACAGACACAGTAAACCGTCTCAAAAATGAAGGTCTACAGGTGTCAACTCTTTTTTGGATATGTCCAAAGCATTTGACACAGTCTCACACCAAATCCTGCTAAACAAACTAAACCAATATCACCTATCAAATTCCACTCTTACCTGGTTTCAAAGCTACTTAACTGACAGGTACCAAGCTGTGAAATGGGAATATTCTCTGTCTCCTCAGTTGCCCATAACTATAGAAGTCCCACAGGGTTCTGTCTTAGGACCACTACTATTCACAGTCTTCCCAAATGACCTCCATATCTCCACACAGCATGCATCTATCATTCAGTATGCAGATGACACTGCCTTAACCTGTGATGCACAAAACATTACCACCCTCCTGCAAACAACTCAACTAGGATTCTCTGATGTTGAAAACTACCTTACCAAAGCCCAACTTATCCTCAGTCCAAAGAAAACTCAGCTTATGATTATAACCAGTTCTAACAAAAACACTGATAACAGTCAATTCACTATCTCCTCCATAAATGCTACTCCAATCGCTCCAGTGGCACAGGCTAAGCTATTGGGAATAATCATAGACTCCACCTAAAATTTGATAGTCATCTCAACTTAACTATTAAAAAAGTACATGCCAAACTGGGATAAATCTACCATATCAAACAATTTCTTACCAACAACACAAGATCAGCCATTGCTCGCTCCCAACTTCTATCCACTCTACTCTATGCATCTCCCATTCTGACTAATCTCAACAAAACTGAACTAAGCAAAATGGAAGCCTGCTATAACAGAGTTGCCTGATTTGCAGCAAATTGCTCATATAGAACTCATCACTGTACTGCTTTGAGACAGCTCCACTGGCTTGAACTGCCCATCCTCCTAACCTAAAATCAGCTCTGCCTCTGTCATTCTATCTATTGCCCCCCCCAATAAGTGTCCTGCCCTCAAAAACCTAGTACAATATCACCCAGCCAAAAGGCCTCTTAGATCTTCAAGCAAACTACTACTAGAAGTCACCAACAGCTACAATAGCTTTGGAGACACACTATATAGTAGTTCAGTGGCTAAAAAAATGGAACTCTCTCCCCACTAGCATACAAAACACATCATCCAAAGCCTCCTTTAAAAATCTCATTAGGCAACATCTCAAGCAAAGTTGGCAGTGCCATGACTGCTCCCCAGGCTAGTGAAAGCTGATAAGGTGCACATACTAAACCTAGAGTACTTGATAATAGCTTTCACTCTTACTCACAAACACTGGCTAATCTACAACGTATGTACTGTGCCTGTGTACTATGTATATATTCTACCTATGTTCCAAATTTCAGCTGTACACCACAAATCTATTAATTACCTTTATTTTTAAAATTAATATTTTTCTGTTTGTTCTCTCCACTGTAACTGTTGATGTGCCGCATACCACTGTAAAAACATGTCTCTTATAATTTGTGTGTTTACTGATCATGTCTAAATAACTAAATGTGTCTGTAAGTTTTCTTTGTGGAGCTTTTCTCCCCGGGTCTCTGCTGAAAAAGGGCCTTTTCGGCTCAGTCAGACACTCCCAGTTAACAAATGTAAAATAAAAAATAAATAAATAAATAAGGACCTAGGAGAATATACTGATCAATTGTATGAAAGGCTTGCTACCCCATATATTTTCAACAGATGTTATAACACTGAAGTTCTGTAGTATTTGTTTTTGTACATGCAATGAACGGGACTTTTGAGGTAAATCAAGAACTTGCAGGGGTGGCATCATTGCATAGACACACAACTAGTATGGATATTTTCAATAGTGTGAAATCAGTTCTGGGTGAACTCAATGTTCTGTGGTCAAAGCTGTGTAATGCTACAACAGATGGAATTTATGCAATGTTAGATAAAGGAGTAGAATTTGTTGATCACATTAAATTGTATTTGAATATGTCTAATCTTCAAGATTATGCTGTTCATCTGTATGAATTCATTGAACACCAGGAAAGACTTTACAGATGTGAAACGAAATCTGAAAACATAATGAGGTATGTCTTCACCATTGTTAACTCCATCCAGTTTAAAATTTTAATTCTTCCTGGAAGAAGCAAAATCTGTTTTCAGAATGTTACTTATTTTACAGATGTTAGTTCATTGAGCGGTGAAAATCTATGAATGTATTTACTGAACTACATTCAAATATTCCAAATTTCTTTCTAAAAGAACCAATAAAGAGCTGTCAGATAATATGATATAATATGTTGTGATATATGATATGTTATGATATGATATGATATGATATGATATGGTTCGGTTCTCTGGCCTTTCTTATAAACATTGCTATTGCTTGGGATATGATGAATCAATGTCTACAAATGAGGCTCACAGGTCTGCGTCTTCACAAATGATGCTGTACACAATATACCGTATATAACCTCTATCAAGTATAATATGCTTGAACATAAATGGGCATACCGTAAGGAAAATCAGTGAGAGTAGTTACAGAAAATAAATATATATAGCAACTAAACTTGTAAACAAATAGTTAAAATGCTTTTTATTGCTCAAAATATAAAAGGATCCTGCATATATTGTGAACAAATTTCAGCAAATCCTCAATCAGTATGACCTTATTGGAGTACAGGCAGTAACAGCAATGACCCTTCCTCTCGTAGAGCTGCTTGGCTGTTCATTTTTTGTTATGTTTATTTTCTAATGCTCAAACACATCAGCTGACACTAGTGAGATGCCTAAGAAAACTATAGACTACAAAATGTAGACTTAAATCTGCACACACAGCTAGAACAGTTCTGGAAAGTATGTCTATTAATATGAATAGTATATTAAGGCAAAATTGCAAGGCAGTGTTTGAAAAGTCCTGCCACCAGCTCCCTAATTTATATTTTTTTCTGGAATATATTTCCCTGTGGGGCACAGGTGCCTAAATCCAGGCTGTCTTGTGTAGACTATAGTGAAATGTGGACCTTGGGTACTTCCATGGATACCCATAATATTACTTCTCCACTTTGAAAAGTTCACATTTATATAAACTCCTTTTGGGATTTCTTTCTAATATTGGACAATATTTTTATCTGATCCATACCATCTCAATTACAATTTCCACTCTTTCCTTCTGGGATTAGAAATCTACATCCTCCTTACTCACGCATTCAAAGATAAGAAATTGCCACCACTGGTAAGTCACTTCAAATAAAGTTGTAATTTTTATCATATATGCTGAATTTTAATGCAGCTGCACTGCATATGCAACAACTCCCCTTCCATCCTATACTAGAGACCTCCAGTGAAGCGATATGCCACATGCAAAGAATTTTTAGACATGGGTCCAAGTATGGGCCTAAATACTTAAAATGCAACGCTGTTTTCAAGCTTCTGCCTATAATGTAGCACTTTCCTATTCTAGTCGTTGTTTGAACCATCTGTTCCTCAGACATTTGCATGCTTCTTCCTCCTCTCTAGCTCCCGTCTCCTTTTCCAAGAGACTAATTAAGCCTTCTTCTGCATATCTCCATTTCAATAAATGAGAAACATTTGTGAAGCATCCTCTCTACAAATTCAGTTCCCTAGCATTACCACATTTTTTCTTCATTTAAAAGACAATGAACTGTTTATGTTCAAACCAAAATCATATAGAAATATCAAATGCATTCTAAATTTGGCAAAATTCTACTTCTGAACATTCCTGAACAAGTATTTGTGTTGTTAACTCATCTGTTTATCTTCACACTGGCAAGCAATTGCACTTACCCCTTTTCATCTTCTAAAGTATCACTACGACACACTTACTAGCCTCCATATCACATAGCACTATTTTCATTATTTGGAGCTCTCTCACTGTATACCTAAACCCTACATCTCTGTCCTGTCTGCCAGACTGAAGCTTATGTTGGTTCTTTGCCATAATCTCCAAAGCTGCATTGCATATAGTTACAAAGCATTCAAAAAAATGTTGGAAGCCCCCATATTGTTGTGGAATTACCTGCTTCAAACCTGTCATTGTCAAATTTTCTATTATTAATTATCAATAAAAAAAAATCATATTTACTTTTTCCACCATTTTCAGAATCTTCTTTGTACTCCTAATTGGTATGTCCCAGGTAATGTATATAATGTGAAAGAATTGCTGTCATTATCAAACTGCCCTAAAAAAGGAGAAAATCTTAGGAAATAATTATTTCAAAGGATTTGCCATTCTCTCATATATAACAGTGCAAATTTTGTGGACAGTATCTTCTATATATGGAGTGTGTGAATCCCTACATACTTTTCCCCATAGGTGAATGGAATAAAAATCAGCTTTTCATTGCAGTACAGGAGCTCAGATTGACTTTCAAACTCTTTAACAAAATGCAAGACAATATGAAGTTCTTTTTCTAAATCTTAGAGTTAAGTGTATACAATAACCAAACAAATTAATGCTTCTAACTCTGCTAAAGGTTAGTTTGCTCCATACTAATCCATAACAAAGGATATTTTATAACCAATAAAAATAATAAGTGTGAACAGTAACATCTTTGCTTGGTTCCTGTCTAAACATTATCTGAACATTATATTTCCTCTTTAGCAACCACCCTTAAATTAGGATTATTTTAAGGCATTACAGCATTTAAGAACTTATCTCACAGACCAAACACCATAAATACCCATACCAGAAACTGGAACTTCCTGATCTGGAGGCTTTTTTACATTCTATACATGCCTGCATTTGCTTCTTTGTATTACCACCATGAAATCTAGTACCAAACTCCAGTGATCCTCAAATAGACAACTATTAAAGATGACCAGAGAGATCCCCACATATTTTATTGTAGCACTTTCTTTCCAAATAGGTAGGCCTGTGGCATCCAGATACGCATGCATGTTTGTTACCAATATAGTGTAACAGTTAAATTGGACATCAAGGTCATTATAATTCTAATATGCAGAAACTAAATCCTACAGTCTTGTAGTAATCTGAAAGAACATGAATTTTGTAATACCAAAATCTAACTTCCTTTTCTATACTTTCAAGATACAGGCCCAAACCATTTTACCTTATATAGGCTCCTGTCTTCAGAATCACCCTGCACTGAATATGCATACCTATAATAAGCTGCAGTTATCTAGGATATCTTTCATGCCTCTTATTATTATTTCTTTTGCAACCCAATAAATCACCTGACACATTTCTGAATTTTAGAATCATCAGTTTGTCCTCAGGAAGCTCTATGTCTATGTCTGTATCTTCTCTTCTGCTCATCTCTATCTTTATTTTATCTGAGTCCTTCCCTCTGGCAACCTCCTTAGTGAAAGCATCTTATAAAATTATGGTATCCTGTTCAGTGTTCCTCACTGTTAATTTTTTTCTGAATATATTGCAGCTTGTTCTCCTTGTCAAATTATTATTTCTATTCTTCCATCTTTACCTCACTATGTGACCATAATTCCTTACCTCCTCGCCAAACTAATGTATTCCACTATTCCCAAATAGACTCACATTCTTCACAGTGATTGATCTTTAAAACCACCCTTGCCATACTTTGTAACCATAAATACTTCTCCATAGACAACCAATTGGCCAAAATAAACTTCAAGCAACCCTTCCGCATGTTAAAAGTCTTCCACCCAAACTGGACAGGAGCACCGTATGATATTTTTAAATTCCACAAAGAGGTATTCTGGATTTCATTGATGTCCTCAATATTGGCAATGAGCACTCAAGTCTTCTTGCCTGTTTGTTCAGATTTCTAAAAAGATAACTCTCCTTCTGGATTTGATTGGAGTATTAGACATTTAATATGCTTTAATCCCACAGCAATGCATTCGGCCATGTGGTACTTGTTGCATGTCTTTTCCACTTCAAATAACCTATCGAGTACTCTTTTGAAATCTATATTAAAATCATAGCCTGTCAATTGCCTGTTCCTTTCCTCCACAAAGTAACTTGCACATTTTTCATATTCACAAAGTGTACCCATGTTTTCCCTGTTTGGGTCATGAAGACCTAGTTGCCCTCTCCACTCTTAGCACATGTAATTACTTTCTAATAGTTACAGTCATACACTTTTCCCTACCCTTGTAAAACTGATCCCTAAAAATGCATAATTTATGAAGCTAGTGCATTTTTACATCACAGGAGAGCATGTATGTGGAGAATGCATGCAAATGTAACTCAGGACAGCATGGGCTTTTGAAAGGAAACTGTTGAGAGTAGTACAATTTTTAAGCAACAGGAGATGTTGAAGTGAGTGTGACATGTGAATGAACAGGCAGGGAGAACTACAGAACTACTATATTTTTAGTCTGGTGTGGGCAGGGAGAGCTATATTTTTAATGTGGGCAGGTGTATGTGTGTGTGTGTGTGTGTGTGTGTGTGTGTGTGTGTGTGTGTGTGTGTGTGTGTGTGTGTGTGTGTGTGTGTGTGTGTGTGTGTGTGTGTATAATGTCCCCATTAGAGGCTTCTGGTTAAATGAGTTACTCAGAGTCACACAGTTTGATGCAGAAAGATGGAGAAAGACTCAAACCCTGTAACACTAAAGCAGTTCATTAAGAAACTGGAGTCTTAATCGTCCATGCCATCTGCCACATTTCCTTTAACTTCTTTTCTTTTTTTTTTTTTTTTTTGAAAATCAGTCATTCCAGTTGTATCATTATCCAGAAAATGCATGTCCATATAATTTTAGTGAATTATAGTTTTCTGGCACTTAAGGATCTGAGCTGTTAATAACTTTGTTCCTATAATAAAAATTACAGGGTTGAAATCCTCCCACCTCCATCTGCATATGGTGTGACTCTTAGCATGTCACTTAGACAGTACACCTGGGTAAGCCCAGAAAAGGGACACTTTCTCCAGACAGTTTATTTGGTTAACAAACAGATAAAAAATAATATTAAAAATGTATCCTTATTGTGCCCCCCCCATTACAGGTGGGAATGTGGGATGTGCAATAGGATGCACTGTATGGTTCAAAAGCAAGGGAGCAGAAATATGCTTCATTCATTTAATGTAAGCAAACATTTGAATGCATTTAGTCATACAACAGGCTGAAATTGGTGGTCTCATCTCTGTGTGTGTTTCTGTGTATGTGTCCTCCATCTCACTGCAGTTATAGTGTAAAGGCAAGGTTTGATTTTAGTAAACAGGAACATCTTTATACTTGCCATGTTCTTTGGGTATGTTCCATGATTTCCTTGTTTTGTGGACAGTATGTATATTTGTCTCTGAAAAAAGTACACACCTTGAAGTTTAAGAGTTTAATGTTAAAATATTAGCTAAGAATGCATTTTACTTCACAAAGGTGTGAAATGCATTCTGTTGGGCTACAACAGTTTGTTACTTAGTTCAGATGAATTAAGGCAATCAGCTGTTAATGAGCTGCTTCCAGTAGTTCAGTTTTTGATTCCCTCAGCCTTTGTATTGCTCTACAGTTACATTGTGTATATATTGTATAAAATGTAAATATGCCCTACTATCAAAAGGCCTTGCACATATACTGTACCTATTCTATTGCATTGAACTGTTATACTTATATATACTGTACTCCAACTTTATATCTATATAACCGTTAGGTATCCTATAGAATGTTTACTCAACTGTCTATTCCATGTTATGTTTACTCAACTGTCTATTCCATGTTACTTTATAACCTACTATGTATGTATACTATGTATAACCAGTGTATTTCTTAATGTATGGAGCTTTTCTCCCCAGGGCTCCAGTGAAAATGGACACTGATGGTCCAGCTGTACTATCTTGGTAAACAAATGTTAAATAAATAAATAAATGTTTTCCTAGTCTGAGTCTAACCAAGTCATTTCATCAGACTGTGGTCCTGAACTACCCCTGAAAAGAGGCTCTTGTATCTAGTAGGCTGTCCCAAGCTTTTAGCAAATTCATTACACATTTGATACCCTTCAGGTAGACCCTAAATAGTGCTTCACTATATGTGACTTGACTATGATTCCTTGCACATTTGTTATAGTTTAATGGATTGCCAGATGCATTTTCAATAAATGTGAGTTTCAAACGAAGAGAAGTTTACTATTGCTCATGCTGTCTGTAAATGTGACAGTGTTTTATTTTGTTTTTGTTTCATGAAATGGATGCCAATGTTTTTGTTGAAAGATTTTAATAAAAGTTTTAAATTAAATCCAAATCTCTGTGATCATTGTAAAAATAAGTAAGAAAACAGTTAAGCATGTTGACAGGTTTCAGTAGCGTTTTCTTGTAATTCGGAAGAAACAGCCCAGTAATGGAATATTAATGGGGGGGGGTATTACTATGCCTAGGAACATATTTAATCATGGTCCAGCTCTGCTCTTGTTGTTCAGAAACTGCACAGGAGTATTTAGCTTCATACATATGTCCTATCTTTTAAACCAGGTAAAGGGGTGACCCAGGAGTATTGTCAGGTTAATGGATTTACTTAAAGTCACACAGTAGGCAGATGGAGGAAGAAAGAATGAAGTCTTGGATCCTTGATTACAGGAAGCAGCTCACTAAGAGTTTAGGGCCTTAAGCCTCTGCAGTAACTACCAGACCTTCATGAGTGCCTTCATTCTTCTGGTAAATCACCAAGGATTAAAAAACACTACGGTTTTTAGTCATTCAGTAGAGTTGCACAAGTTTTTGTTCTTTAAATGTTCAGAAAATGCATGCTGATGCAAAACCTGTTATTCTGTTAACTTTCTAAGTGAATAAGAGTAGATATTCTCTTATCTGTCTCCAGTTTTGTAGAATATTACTGATTTGTCACATATTTATGTGATATTTTTCATTAATTTATTTTTTTCTGAGAAGTTGCTGGCAATTGCTGTTAGTCAATTACATCAGTTATTATAGTTTTGGAGTGGTTATTGTTCAGAGAATGCATGTCCATGCAAACTTTAGTGTAGTTTTAACATTTTAAGTGATTTGGAATTGACTGGTATTCATGTTCATCTGCTTCCTGTAGTCAAAGGTTTGAATCTTTTTACCTTCATTTGCCAACATTGTGACTTTGAGCAAATAACATAACCAGACAGTGCATCCAGGTCATACCTGATAAGGGGCATTGTTTTCTCATTCTGTTTACTTGGTTGAAAAATACATAAAATAACAATATTTCAACTCTTTTTTGTCCCCCATTATTTTTGGCTTTGGATGGAAATCTTGTGCAAAGAAATTGAGAGGTATTTTGGACTGTTCCTTGTAAACGTTGTGGCTTTTGGCTAATTGTCACAGATTGTGATCACTAAATAATGACAGGAATATCACGAAATAATGACAGGAATGTGAGTTTCAGATTTTGCATCCCTCACAAAATGCTTGATAATGCAAAGTTATTACTCTATCACAACTCTCAACCTCTAAGCCCAAGAAATCTGAACAATGCCTAAAATAATGGAGGACAAATGCCAAAAATAGGGACATATTTTAAATATTGCTCTTACAAACATAGAAAGTTGCTAGAATAACAAGATTTGTATCATCATGCATTTTTCTGAAGGATATGGAGTCTGAAACTCAAATGTATGTCATTATTTAGTGACTTCTATCCTTATTGATTTGCTAGAAAACCACAAATTTTATGAGCAGCAGATCAAAAATATGAGGGAAAAATCTGGACATTTTGTAAAAATATGAACAGCTGAAAGGTATGTAGTCTATCAAATTTCTAAGTATATAAGACAAATATTTAAAAACTGTTGCTGCTTTTGTTCCTTGTCTCTGATCCTTGAGCTAGATGTTGAGAGGTCAGAGGGGTGCACTCTATGGTTCTGACATCAGTCAACTGAGATACATTTCTGGACTTTTATTTATGAATTCATTCATTCACTTGTTCTCAAGCAAATCTCCAAGGTGTACTGGTCATACAAGCAGTGTGTGTTGCACGTGAGTGTATGTGCTTACTAAATAATGACAGGAATATCACAAAATAATGACAGGAATGTGAGTTTCAGATTTTGCATCCCTCACAGAATGCTTGATAATGCAAAGTGTATTACTCTATCACAACTCTCAACCTTTAAACCCAAGAAATCTGAACAATGCCTAAAATAATGGGGGACAAGTGCCAAAAATAGGGACATATTTTAAATATTGCTCTTATAAACATAGAAAGTTGCTAGAATAACAAGATTTGTGTCAGCATGCATTTTTCTGAAGGATATGGCATCTGAAACTCAAATATATGTCATTATTTAGTGACTTCTATTCTTATTGATTTGCTAGAAAACACAAATTTTATGAGCAGCAGATCAAAAATATGAGGGAATAATCCAGACATTTTGTAAAAATATGAACAGCTGAAAGGTATGTATTATATCAACTTTCTAAGTATATAAGACAAATATTTAAAACCTGTTGCTGCTTTTGTTCCTTGTTTCTGATCCTTGAGCTAGATGTTGAGAGTGCAGATGGGTGCACTGTATGGTTCTGACATCAGTCAGCTGAGATACGTTTCTGGACTGTTATTTATGACCAACAAGCAAAAGAATGAAAGAAACTATAGCCGTAGTCAACCTTTGGAGGGGGGGGTACTTGTATTGCCCATCTAGGACATTAGACTTTTGCAACTTGAGTTGTTTCTCCCAGGAGTCTCTAATAGATGAAGACTAATGGATATGGGATAATACAGTTATAAAGGTATATTTTATTCATTATTCATTCACTTGTTCTCAAGCAAATCTCCAAGTTGTGCTGGTCATACAAGCAATGTGTGTGTGTGTGTGTGTGTGTGTGTGTGTGTGTGTGTGTGTGTGTGTGTGTGTGTGTGTGTGTGTGTGTGTGTGTGTGTGTGTGTGTGTGTGGCAGTAGGTGTGTGTCATATATGAAGGTATTAGCAATGTAGTGGGTACAATGAAATAAAAATAACTGAAGTGGCCAGAACGGCTAAAGGTGTGTGTCACTGAGAATTTTTAACTGGAGATTTTAAGAGAGAATATGAGAAAAATGTGCTTATTTTGTGTGTGAGAGTTCCTATACTGTTTCAACTTTCTGTCAAGCATCTAATGTTTAAGGACTTACCATGCGGTAAAAACAAGATATTATAACTGTTAAATAACTTTTTTTTTGTCTTATAACTAGTATAAAAAGGAAAAATTTATGTTGTAACCAAGTGACTGCTCTGGCAAGTAAAGAGACTGATGATATCAAAGACATTTTCATAAGTATAATGTCTACAGCTTAAACATGATGTGAGCATCTTTCATAGTTTTTTTTCTTAAATGTGTTATATTTTACCCATCTGTTCCACCTTGTGCACAATAGTATAGTATTCCACATTTTGAATATGAAAGGTTGACTACGGCTATAGTTTCTTTCATTCTTTTGCTTGTTGGTCTTAAGGATTGGATGGGATTCATCATGCTGCAGGCCTGCTCTTTCTTGTATTGCTTGATACTAACTAGAGTTGATTCTGTGTCCATTTTATTTTATTTTTTTTTTGGGGGGGGGGGGTACTTGTATTGCCCATCTAGGACCTTAGACTTTTGCAACTTGAGTTGTTTCTCCCAGGAGTCTCTAACAGATGAAGACTAATGGATATGGGATAATACAGTTATAAAGGTATATTTTAACCATGCTATGAGCTCTCTCCCTAGTTGTTAGTAAATGTTCCACATTTATACAAATTTTTTCAACCCTATGAAAGGTAGTATGGTGTTCCATATTTTGAAGACTGGTAGTTGACTACGGCTGCAGTTTCAATTCTTTTGTTTGTTTGTGGTGTGGATGTAACGGTAATGTCAAACTATACTAAACTGCTTAAAATGACAAAACTTCAACTTTAGAATTTAAGGATATGTAGTTTTAACTATCTCAGTCATTAAAACTATAAATTGTTGAAGTCTTCTGCTAACACTTTTCATAGACAGTTATAATAACATTCAGAAAATCTTAACTGCATCATATAAAATCCTACACATTGAAAGAATCTTGGAATGGGTTATTGTAACCAGATATTCCTTTTTGAATGCTACCTATAGCTCTCAGTTCTCTCTAATTTTGTTTCAAATGTTTGTCCTGTCCCTCATGAAATTTTTGATTTTATGGTTAAACACTCACAATTTATGGTTAGTCCACACAATGTAGTTGGAAACTGCCTTTGTTTCTTTTCACACTAGCACTGCAAGTTATCTCCTTTGGTATTCATTTAAGCAGTTGCATCTGGTATCTCAGCTGCTTACATGAATGTATTAATTGTGGGAACTATAGCAAGGTGCCGGCATTAACCCATTTGTTATAGTTAAGTTTGAGGGACTGTTTTTTTTCTCTTCAACTTCATGTTGAGGGGGGCACTCATCTTTTGAGTTGCATTTTCAGATTTTTAAAGGTAGGACCTATGATCTTTAATATACAGGGAAGGGAGATGCTTACACTGCTGTGTACAGAAGATTGCACTCAGCATGCAAGCAAAGACAATCATTATTAACATATAGGACAAAACAATAACAAAAAGTAAAACTAAACGGCTACAACTCTGTTACAGTAATGACTTATCCTTAATGTGATAAAGCAGGGCCTCCATTCCTTAAAACCATAACCTTAGATGGCTCACCAGATGACCTTCAGTGACATTCCTTTTCATGCTCACTGCTTATCGTCACTCCCTCTTAGTTTCACTCTTATCAGATTAGACGTATCCATTTCAACATGCTTGATGGAAGTATCATTGTCCATTCTGATTTTGGTCAAGTCTAGTCTCCCCTTTCCTTGATATCTCTTCATGAGATTTTATTGGTAACATATCCCTGGTCATATACTCTTTCTCAGATCTTGGGCTACTGTCATTCTTCTCCAGATATGGTTAATAGTCACAATTGACATTTTCAGCTTTATGTTCCCACTGTCATTCCCTTCAGCCTATTGCAATCACCTCTATGAGGTGAAGAAGCCATGTCCACAGAGTCATGTACCACAGTACTAGCTTTAATGGGTAAAGTGCTCTCTCTTTGGCCTACCACTGCTCTGCCTCATATTTTTTTACTATAAAAATCAACAGCATCCTCAAGAGATTAAACATTCTACTTCTTCTCCTCCTCCATAACGTGGTTGTAAAATATTAGGATACATGACCTTTACTTGCGTACCTACTTTTTAAATATCTTGCCTGTAAAATTGTGCAGTAGTTGAATTTTATAGTCTGGCTGCATGATGTCATTCTCTAATGTTACATCTAAAATAAACAGTAACTTGTCCTACACAAATGCATCTAGCTCATAATCTGTCATTAATTCCTCTTTTTTCTTGCCAAACTTCTCAATGTAAAGCCTTCTCAGCTGTCTTATCTAAGGCAGGTTTGGCAGACAGTAATCATTTTAAAGGTTTATTGCATGAAGTGAGCAGTGTTCTGTCCTTCTCTGTCTTCTAGTAAGCCATTCACCCTTATATTGGCTCTATAGATTAGACCTTTCAAATGTTTTTTTTTTTTACACGAAACAGTAAATTCTTGTCCAACAGACTCCGTGTCTTTCTGTTATCATAAAGACAATCCTGTTGGGCAGACATGTCCCACTCAATAAGTTCCTGGCACACTCTGTGCAATGATATTCAGACCAAAATCTCACATAAAAACATGCAACTAGGAGACCTGATGAGTCAAACCTTCAAATTTTACATGTAAGTGTTCTAATTTCTTTTCCATGTTCACATTTTTTAAATGCTGTTGTCCCCTCAGACCTTATCCTACAGGTCTGGCCATGAGTACACCACATCCATACTGAGTCTACCTGCCATGCTTCTATCCCCTCAGGGCCAGTTGGGGATCCTAAAAGTACCCTGGGGGCTTAGACATCTGTGCTTCTGTCCTTTATCTATTTATTTATTTTGTATTATTATTTGCAATAGCCATTTCCCTTTCCTTGCCCCGTATGCTCATTGACTACATCAGAGGACAACGCCTCTCTTTGGACCATGTAAGGAGCATCGTTGATAAGTGGTCTCCCACCTAGAGTGAGCATAACCATCTCTCCCTGCCACACCAGTAGTCACTCAAGCTACTAGCCAAACCTGGGCTTCTTCGGCTGTAATGAGCACTTTATCTCTCAATGCCACCAGAGGGGCTTTGGTTCATAGGTTGTTAATAGGCTAACAATCTCCATGGTCCTTACAAGCCTAGCTGCACACTCTACACTATTTGGGGCCCTTGTATCATGAGCCTCTATATGGGAAGGGCATGTTAAGAGGGAGGTAACTAAGTTTTTGGGGTGGTGTCACTTAGTATAATACTTTTCTTATTCATGGCCTCCATCCATAAGAGACATGGAGGCTAGACCAGAAGTAAATTTGTGATTTCTCCTCCAATTTTCAAAGTTTTGTTTGAATAGAGTCAGGGATGAACTCTGTTTTACATGAATGGGTCACCTATTCCATAGTGCAGGGATCCTTTGGGACAGATATCTGTCTTCCCAGCACATACTGTTTATGTCACAAGTGAAGTTCAGATCCCTGGATCTAGTGTTTCTGGTGCCGTTCATCTTGTACATGTACAACAGATCCATAAGAGCTGGGTCTGAGAAAGTTCTGTAAGCCAGGTGAAGATCCCCTCTCAGCATTCTGTAGGAGACTGAATACAGACACAGAGGCTTTAGGTGATCAGTGCAGGATAGGATATTCATGCCCTGATTTCTTCTGGTTTGAAACCTTTGCAGCCATTGCAAAATTTGCAAGTGTCTGATTAGATACATGCCAAAGGGTATTGTATTCAATGCTAGATCTGATAAGGGCTGAATAGAGACTTACTATAACCTCCCTATACCTGAATGCCATATCCTTACCTATATGTTTATGTCCAAGTAAAGCAAAGTCTTGCCAACATGGTGGAGGTAAAAGATCCAACTGTTAAAAAAAAACACGACAAAATAATGCAGTTCAACAACCATGGTAACTCTAGATAAAACAAACATGACAAGCGCTTTCAGCCATCTCAACCTTTGCCTTGGGTGACTTAGAATGATTTTCTTACTATCTTAGCTAAGTGTTGGACAAAGGCCAGATTGCTGTCTACATTTATTCCCAGATCCCTTACTACTGGGTCAACTCTTACGGGTATTTTTTAATTAACCTGGGTTGAGAGTTTCTCAAAGGGCATTATAATGCATTTTTTAGGGAGTGACTTTTACGCCATAGGTTTGCCACCATTCATTTGTCTGTTCTAAACCTTCTTGCAAAATGTTGGTGTCTTGGGGGCAATCAGTAATAGCTTCCAATTTACAGTCATCAGCAAACTTGGTGAGCCAGAGGCCTTGGAACATTAGCCTTGACTTTTGAGAAGTAGATGCCAAACAAGAAAGGGCCCATCATGGATCCCTGGTCTGCTGTTATGGAGGGGCTTTACAGTTGTGGTCCTCCATTCACTTGTAGCCTGTTTCAATGCTGTAGTTGAAGACTGACTCAAGTGGTCCTGATAAACTGCTCAGGAGGCAACTGGGAAGTATCGTGCCTGTGATTTTGAGGCAGTGTAAGTTTCCTAGTCTATAAAGGAGTAGTTAAAGTCACCCATGAATTGGTGTTTGGTTGGATAGTGAGTGCCTCTAGTAAATTTAGGCAGGACACCAGAGAATCTAGGGGCATAGATGGTGACCTGTAGCTAGCCATTATATGGGGAGGGACTTTGTGTTTAACCAAACTGTGTGTATGTTTGTTGCTAATGTACATTGAGACATCTTCATCTCTGGACCCAGTCTGTCCTATTGTTTGTCTAAATGTGTGGAAAGCTATGTAACCTTGCACTGCTAGAGTAGTTTTTATGGTTTAAACCAAGTCTTGGTCATAGCACAGATATCTACATTCTCCAGAGTGAGAAGGGCTTGAAGGGTGTGCAGTTTTTATTTTGTCTCCTATCACTGGATGGTAATACCTTAACGTGGTTGAAGACTTTTTCACTATTTTGGTAGTTCTGTCTTTTTAATATTGCCTAAACAAGGCTCTAAGATGAGGAGATAAAGTTTTAGTCATTATCAAAAAAAATTTTTTTTTCAGGAGGGGGCAGGTACAGCCCATCCTTGGCAAAGTAACACAATCTGTTGACAATGTCTTCCCATGGTGACAGATAGTGTTTGCCCCTAGAGTAACACCAGAAACTAAGCCAGATATTAAAATAAAGCATGTTATGTCCATACTCTGGCATCATCCTTCGTGAATGTAGAACGCTGCTCAGAGCAAGGCTCATACCTATCTATGACACATATTCTGAGAGATTCATTACATTCCTTTTTCATATAGTCCAGTGAGGTATGTTTCAGGTCATCTACATCCACATGGGCTATTATGGAATCATATTAGCAACTTAGAACCTGCAGGTACAGTGAATTGAGTCTTTGCATGATATTGTAGATTGTTGGCTCCAGATAGGCAACTAACGGTTATTTTCTCATTGTCTACCCTGGTGAGTGAGGCATCTGTGTGCCACACAATGGAGTCCCCAATGACAAGAGTATTAGGTAAAGTATATGATTGTCTAATGGGCTTTGCTTTTCAGGGATCACTGGGTGTAGGCCTATGTGAAATGTTTGGCATTGCTTTTGTGTTTTAGTGATTTCTGAGGAGTAGTGTTGCCTTTTGTGGTTTTGGAGGTCTTTGAGATTTAGGATGGTTTCATTTAAGTAACTCAGCATAAGGCAGTCTGTGTGAGTGGTGAGCAGTGTTTGTGAGAGATGTAGTGCATTCTTGACATTAACATATTGTCTGAGAACTAGAAATAATTGCTGCATTGCCTTAGGATGCTCAATTCTACCAAGCTGGCTACAGAGACATTTGAAAATTGCATATTGATGTTGTCTGGTCTTGTAATAGATTGGGATTATGTTTTGGGTTTTAACAGGGGTCTCCTAGGGAAGTTTCTGGGATGAAGACTAGCAAAATTAATAATACAGCCGGTGACCCTCTCTTTGCAAACTCTGTAAGTAGACCCTGGAACTTTCTTCCAGCTGATAGTACCTTACTTTCTACCTTAGGTCAATTTAAAACTAGACTCAAACAACATTTGGCACTTAACTGGCTATGACAATGCATCAGGCCTGGCTAACTCTCTCTAGAATCTGTAAAAATCTGTTAACCAGCTTACTGTGTACTTTAATTTAATCCTGATTTATGCACAGGATTAACTCTAACCTGTGGAACTTGTTTAACTTCCTTACTTATGTAATCACTATAAATAGTCTGTTTGTAATATGCAATGCTGGTATTATGTAATGCTGTATCTGCTTACCCTTGGAGCTTTTCTCCCCGGGCCTCCACTGAAAATGGACATGCATCCAGTCAGACTATCCCAGTCAACATGTGTAAAATAAAAAATAAAATAAATAAAAATAAAGAGAAATATGTTATATTGTGCTAGGATATGGTTGTGCTGTTCGACATACAAACACATTTTTGCAATTAAGGATAAGATGTTATATAGTCATAGAATATGTTAGTGCTATTCCATGTTCAAGCTATCTGCTCTAGGGTTAATTCTGCACAATGTCACACCAATTAAAGATTTCAAACCCAAACCTAAGTTTATAGTGAATTTTATTGTATAGGCATTTGCTACTATACAGGGTAATGCTAATCATCACTGCTTGATGGGCAGCTCCATGAAAAGACTTCCAGGTTCACATCTTATTTTAAATAACAAAATTTGAGCAGACTTAGTCACCAGAATAACTCGGCTTTTATTTATGATAAGCACTTTTGTCCACCAACTGGACTTCTTCAGATCAACTTTTCAGTAACAGCTTTATCCGTGGAAAACTAAATATACTCTTAATGAAAATGAAGGATCATAAATCATGATCAGCAAACTCGTGCATAACAATGGGGCAAAACAGAATAACTCATGATAGGCTAGCCTAACAGTACAAGCAAACCTGATGCAAACAACAGCCACCTTACAGAACCACAAGGACAGGTCACAACAAAAATAGGTTTCTTATCTATTTTGACTAATAACATGGTTTTCTTTCCAAAGACTTGAAATACCTGAGCTAAGACAAGGCCAGCTGAACAAATTTAAGTCAATGCTATCACATTGTATCAATGACTGGCAGCGTTTGGCCAAAAGTCTGATGCTCACCTTCTGTTGATACTTGCATATAATGTTTTATTTATACATGCAGCAGTGAATTTCAATGTTTCCTTTTTGCTCGGAAATCTCTTTTAAGCCACATAGCAAATATAAAGTAATGATCTCAAGCACTGCAGGTAGTATGTAGTAAAGAGATGTTGTGATCTGTTCCATGAACTACCAGTTACAGAAAAAAAGGGGGACAGCGTTGATGCATAAAATGTTTCACTGTCTTTGAAAACTGGCAAAGGAGTCCATGCTGCCACTTTTGCTTAAGAATTAAATATTAAAAAGTTAATTGAATAGCAGGTTTTGCATCAATACTTATTTTATGAAGAATACGAAGTATGATACCCTGATGTTTGAAATTACTGACTGTGCTGAAGAACACAGTATTTTATTAGGATTTAAGGCCAGTAAAGCACCCTGCCCTGCCACTGTTAAACCAACAGTGGCATAAGCTGTCAGTTTTCTTTGCTTAGGAAAAAAAGAGAAGATATTAAAAAGTTAATAGAGCAACAAATTCTGTTGTTAATATTTATTTTCAAAAGTCCAGTATGAAATGCATAAAATGTTTCATCTAGGAACTAAAATATATGCAATTTCCGGTTTAAATTAATTAAAGAAAACTTTGCAGAAATGTTAAATTTTATGAATATTATTTATTTGTTTTATGGTATACAAAAGTGAGGAGGTACAGATGGTGGACAAAAGAGAGACATTTGTCATGAAAAAATATGTCATGCATTCATGCATTACACAAATAGCAATCAATATAAATATCAATGATAGTTGACATTTGACTCCCTGAATGTCAACCGGCCACATTACAAAATGTTAAGAACAACAATGCATTGATGATGGCTTTCAAAAGGAAATAACTATCAATTCAGTTTCCATGTGTGCACCAGTAGGGATTCCTTTGTTTTAGATGTTTTTTTCCTTTTTCACGTATGTGCAAATATGAAGTTGATATATTTAAGTAGAGGGCGTGAGGGTCTTGCCCACTAGCAAATATCACTTATGCTTGAAGATTTCACTATTATGCTATTTCAAGTATCTCAATTTGGTGAAGGGGGTTATCAGTGACTTGTTATTTGAGGTTTCATAGTGGATCCATATCAAACTTTTTGTAGAAACTATAATATTGTAGCGGTGCCTCAGCAATGTAGTTTAATTATTATCCAACCAAATAAATAAACTAATAGGGATTTTTTTCAGCTATAATATGAGCCTCAAAGGACAGGATAAATCTTATCTGTATGGAAAGCTTAACAGAGTTAGTCAACCATCATGTTTTTTGACAGGTGGGAGAAAGACAGCAGACATAGATCATTTCCTAACAGACACAGAGAAGATTTTCTTAGCCTTCAGAAAGGCAATAGTTGGAGATCAGGACTGAACTCTGCACCTTAGATACTATGCAACAGAGTTCTTCATTAAACTACCCTCCTGCAGTTATTAAGAATAAGTAGTAATGACATTTGGAAAGTATGAGCCACAATAAATTCTACACATTTACCCAAATGTGTGTGTGTGTGTGTGTGTGTGTGTGTGTGTGTGTGTGTGTGTGTGTGTGTGTGTGTGTGTGTCTATATATATGCTTCTATATCCATATGTTTGTGTATATATATATATATATATATATATATATATATATATATATATATGTGTGTGTGTGTGTGTGTGTGTGTGTGTGTGTGTACTTGAAATATCGAAGTACAGAAATATCAAATTGCTAAACATTAATCCCAAAAGACAGAAAGCCAAAAGAATGAAAACAAAAAGAGTCATGGCTGTGCCCCCCCCCCCCACTAATTATATATGCCAACTCCAGGATAGAAAGGGCATATTTCCCAATCCCCGCCGTTCATGATCTTGCACAGACTCAATACCAACAGAAGCAGTCAAAGGAGTTTCAGTCACTTCTGCCAGTGTAAAAAATGTTGGTTATCACATATTATGGACATTCAGTTATATATATGTTTTTCATATTTAGGTAGATAAACAGATAGATAGATATTGCTTTAGAACTATGGAGAAATCAGGATATCATGTTGGCAGTGTTAAAAACACATTAAATGGCAGTCAGATACATGTGTTTACGCCTGTTATAGAAGCATTTCAAACACTGTACAGATATGTCTTGGAAATAGTGAAAATGATTACTACATGTAGAATGCAGTCAATAAGAAAAATGTAGAATGCTCTTTTTTCCTTTTTTTACAAAGACTTTTAGTTATATTTTCTTGTATGATATTAATGAACTAATTTATGATTTCTAGATATTGGCTCAATATACCTATGTGTTAATATCTGTAGTGTCACTTAACAATAAGGTATAAGTAGATACTGTATTTGTTTCTATATTTAAAGTACAAAATTGCTATTTTGTATAAAGATATTACTTTCCACACTACACAAAGAACAAGTAATTTCAGTAGATCTGCTTTCATTTTAAATAAAGGTGTCATCTGGTGTTTTATGTACAATAACTGTATTTTAGAACAGATCAGTTTAATATGGTATAATCATATCAAGCCACGTTCAGTAGTAACCACCTTTGTTTAATTAGTTGACTTTTAATTGGATTTTGACGTCCATTTTTTTTTCATTGAATAAAATAAAACATGTAGCTGTGGACTCTATATCCCTACCTATAAACGTGCATTTCATTTCCTGGGGTTTACCTATAATGTGTTCTGTAACAGGGAAGAATGTAATTTAGCTTAAGGAATAATGATAACTAGATTTAAAATGTGAACTGATGCCAGTGTTGAACTGTAAACAGTAGCTGAAATCCTTAGGCTCAGGCTAAAAACCACACACAGTAGCATCTGTATTCAATAAAACATGAAGTCATACGTAACATGTACAACCCTGATTAGATAACACTCAAATAAAGTTCTTATTCTTCTTTTCTGTGTTAGGCTGCCAGTTATCAAAGACAACATGTAGGAGGAGAATTCCTAAGGCCTGCAAACACAGCAGTATGTGAAGCAAATGCAACCTCTGCCATGCTGAGACAACAAGTGGTTTCTTTGTGTTACTGTGATCTGCTTAGAGTCAAGGAACAATGCTATCAAGCTATTTTTGCAGACCTGTAAGAAATGAACATGCTACTTCTTTGTAGACAAGAACATTAAAACAAATCCAAGGGCAAGTGGGAAATGGATTAAGTAATTAAGATACATAGGAGTTACATTCTTAGATACCAGGTTTCAATTTTGGCTTAAATAAAGTGGAAGAAAAGGAAACATTGTGTTGCTCTTCTCAAGTCATGCTGCAGAGAGCCTGCAAGACCTTGAGTAACAGTTGTGTGGCTCGTGCTGGACTGAAAAAACAAACAGAAAGGAAATATTATCTTGTAGAATTAAAATACAATTTACACACATATGGAATTCATTTAGCTAGCATGGTAGTGGCATTCACAAAAAGTCCACATATGCTAGGATAATGCAGTCTTTCTGTGGCCGCATGGCATAATTTAACATCAGTATTTTGAAGGAATTGCTTTAAATATTATTACAGTGTTTGCATAATGTTGCAGAGCAGTAGACTAGTCTTTTAGCTAACTCAAGTCTACTACAATAGATTAGTGGAGGGCAACTAAAAACATTTTCTGGAGGGTCAAGGTTTGAGCCAAGCTTGAAGTATACACTTCTTTTGCAATATGCTCCTAGACTTTAACCAGATTCTTTACTTTCAAAGTTTAAGATTAATATATCTGCTTATTGGAACTCTGGTCCACAGAGCCCGTTGCTCCCGTTTTGTTTGATTGTTTGAACTAACCTCATGTATTCACAGACTTCCTCTTTTCTCAGTGCTTTTTTACCTGGATTTGGATATGTCAAATTTGATTTATCTTCCTTTAGTTTTCTGTAGGGATAGATCTCATGAATCCAGGCAATATTGGCAGTCAGCCCTGTACCCAGTATGAAGCTGTATTCTCCTATCAGTCATTGTTATACACATATTGTTCTACATATCAAAACCAGCACTATGATACAGTTTCTAAATCGGGGAGAGCTGTATGCTCATGAAATGGAAGCTCATTTTGCAGAGACAGGGTAGGATGGAAATGATTAACAAGAACAGGTATGTGACCATATCCAGTAGGGGGCCAAAATCAGTTTTTTTTTGTAGTATGCATGACGATGAATATTTTCAAATCAGAAATTGCAGGGAATAGTTTTCAAAGGGCATGAGTTCGATTTCCATTCAGTCCTATTACAGACTACGACATCTTTTTATCTTTTTTTCAGAGATCACTTGCACCATAGTTAGCAGATTGCACTTCCTAAATTGGTCAAAATTAGTATATGCACAGGCAATTCTGTTAACAAAGGGGATTCATAAACCCAGAATAAACTGCATAGACTGCTATAGTAGAAAGTTTCCTGTCAGTCATATGTTAGATGATAGGCATATACATGACTATAAACTGACTGATTGTGAGAAGATGGACTATGTGATGATAGGAATGCCATATGCAGCTGTACAGATATGAAAGAAGCCTTCCTTTATCCCAGTTGTGCAGCAGTCTGGATTAGAATACTAATCAGAACACACAGCAGTGACTTTTGCCTCAGTGCTCATGTTGCTAGTTTTAATGTTAAAGTATAGTATAGGTGACATCCCATAATCTGTCCCGATGAAGTGACATCTAACAGCTGATATCAATCATGTAGTTTTATTGCTAATATATATTCCTTTAAAGGAATGATGTATTCTTGAAAAGGGTTTATGTGTGCATAGTTGAGGAAGTTGCTGTACTGGAATACATTACCTTTCTGCCAAATGTCATCACAATTGGAACCAAAGGTGGTACTAGTGGGATACTGTACCACAGGCCTTTTCATACTGTTTTGGGAAGCAGAGCATCCTCATAAAATGTTATTTTAAAACAGTGCTACTTAACTGGAGATAGTTAGGGAACTGGTCTTTTTTATGCATTATCTATCTTTATTTGAGTTTAATTGTCGTTGTATCACTAATCTTCATGCACAGTTTTTTAACACAAAATCTGCAATCTCACAAATGTACTCCTTCTTAGTTTCCATTTTGGAGGTAAAGGTCATTACAGATGTACCTACACAAGAGCAAACACGTCGGTTCATAGGATTATACTTTTTGCTGTAAAAATTATTGCAAGTAATCAAATGTCCTTTTCTCATGCTGGTATTTTGTGCTATCCACATACTTTTTGTGTTGTTTTTGAAAACTTCAAGTGAGGTACTTAAATATTTTAGGAGCAGTAGTTTAGTACAAACTCTTTGTAGTCATTGAGTAATGGACTTGTCCTTTTTACTTATGTTGTTATTTAAGGTAACTTTAAGCAATATTTGACTGAAAGGTGCATTTTATTTTCTCTTTGTATCCTCTTTCAGCTTTCTAGCTGGATGTTTTCAGATAGGAGTGAGTCAAACAAAGTATATAACAAGGAGAGATCTCCTATAAGTAAGTTATAGGCTGCAGAGAACACAGTAGTCTTTCAATATAATTCATCCCAGGAATTCAAAAAACTCTTTGTAGGTTTCACATGAAGCATGCATGGAGTTTACGTGTTAGTGAGATGAGCAATAGCACTAAGAGCATATTAATACTGCTCCATGCGCTTACATAAATACAAGCAACATTTCATGTCCAGTAACACTGTTGCCAGCCAGGAAACCAAGCAGAGCAGCATGAGTGCAAAAAGAACATGCAAGTTTGCCTATTATCAAACCTGCTTTTCTAGATTGCAGAGACAGCCACAGTGACTAAAAGGTGAAAATACTGCAACAACTGTGGTATTAACACATTATACTAAAGTGTACTCATTGCAATGTGCACTACAACAAGTATCTTCAGATTGAAATAATATATAGTGGGGTGAACAGCAAGGGCAAATGCAATGAAACTTAAATACAGTAGGCAGGGAGAGTGTGCTGAGTACAATGGGCACAGACATGAATGACAGGAATGAAGGAGGAGGGTATGGTAAATATAGCAATGTACCTCAGATAGGATATATCAATGTATGTTCACTTCCAAGACAAGTCAGTAGCATAACATTAAATACATAGAGATAGCACAGTACGTACTGCTGTTTACACCCCCTGTGTGAGTTATATATATATATATATATATATATATATATATATATATATATATATATATATTTAGAGAGACAGATTCAATTTAGAAGCTTGAAATATCGAAATTCAATATTTCGAGGCCATAAAGTGGAATCCCGAGAACAGCGAAAGCTCAGAAGCGTGAAATTCAAAACCTCGAAATACCAGCGGTTTTGAATTTTGCGCTTCTGAGGTTTTGCTGTGATTATGGATTCAGGTAAGTGTGTGTATATGTGTTAAGGGTTTTGGGTAGGGGCTGTGGTGTGTGTCAGTGTGTTTTATTGCCGTGATGTGTGTGCAAGGAGAATGTAGCTTGTGTGGTGGTGTTTTGTGTGTGTTTGTGTGTATTGTGACCTCGGAGTGAGAATATTTAAGTAGGGTTGGTAATGCGGGGTGAGGCGCAGCCCTTGACATGGGGGTGCAGGGGGGTCTTGCCTGCTTTTATGTAGTAGAGAGTTTGTGTTTGTGTGTAGGGAGGATGGTGTGTGTGTGTGTGTGTGTGTGTGTGTGTGTGTGTGTGTGTGTGTGCAGCAGAAGCGCAAAATTCAAGATCTCCGGTGTGCGAGATTTTGAATTTCGCGGTTCTGAGTTTTCATGGTTTGAAAGCTTCGACTTCATAGCTTCGAAATACTGAATTTTGATATTTCAGTATTTAAAGGATATAAAGTGAATCCATATATATATATATATATATATATATATATATATATATATATATATATATATCATCACACATGATAGTATATATGTGACTGTCACACAAGGTTACATATCAGTGGAGATGAATTGTTGTGATATTAAAAAATCACTGCCATGCTCATTGGAGATGAAATTTAGTAAAGATGGCATGTACAACTGGGGTTATGTGAATGTTGTGCAGCTCTGCAAAATGACTTGCTTGATCAAGACTGAAATATAAGCATACCTCACGAGCAATTATGGAGATATAAAAAAACAGACTCATGGAGAACTGCTGACAGAAACATCCACAATCAGAAACAATTCTAAAATATTAACAATATTAATCCATAACATTGACAGATTATTTGATTTTAAGTTATTACACATGCTCTGCAGGAACAAACATGTACAACTGTAATGATTGCCAGTATTCTATAAGGTGAATTCACCACTCATTTCCCAAAAATAAACATCTTTGGTGGGGTTAAGTGGGGCAGTGTTAAACCTGGAGTTGAATTCAGGAGCAATCCTGGACATTTGAGAGGTTTGCATGACACATAAACCACAAGCCACACATGCAAGAAGCAAACATATGCCATCAATGTTGTCAATGACCACTGTATTTAATGGGTTCAATACAGTAAAACATATCTCACATGCTTCTTGGATAACACCTTTAAGGAAAGTCTGCACTGTCAATTCCTAATAGGTATGCATAACAAAGAATAATTCTGTATGGCAGACAAGATGTGTGGGAGCTCACTGAGCCAAATGTAATACACTTGACTGAACCATTCCTGGCTGACATAGGTATTGGCCATGAGGATAACAATACTTACAAACAGTACACTATTATGAGTGGATTCCTGACATACAGCTGTGTATTGCATGCATCTACAACATGTAACAGCAATGGATATTGTCTGAAGC
This sequence comes from Protopterus annectens, assembly GCF_019279795.1. NCBI lineage: Eukaryota > Metazoa > Chordata > Ceratodontiformes > Protopteridae > Protopterus > Protopterus annectens. Next base: position 633,828,017 of record NC_056730.1, on the reverse strand, counting down.
ATCTGCAATTGATGTGTGAATTAAGAACTGGTGTATTAGAATAAATGGTGCAGCAGTATGTGACACTGATGGTAATGTATCAAGTGGGCCCATGTTCACAGACACTACAGCAGTGGAAAGCATCAATGAGTGAGGAAACTGTCACTGTGATATTGTTCACATACCAAACAATAAATTGAGCACATTCTATAGGCACATGTCAAACATCAAGACATGTGCCACATGATCACTGTCCTCCTGGCATTGCCAGTGAAAATCAAAAACAAAAAAAAACAGAAAAAAGATGATGATGATAGATGCAACTAACATGTTTATTGTTAGTGCTTTCATTTACTACAATCAGTAAACTTCTTCAGAACTACTGATTGTAGTAGATGAAAGCGCTAACAATAAATGTGTTTGTTGGAACCATCATCATTGCCAGTGAAAATGTTATACTGCCATGAAATCCTGACATGCATGCATATGTGTTCATGCAAACTATCAAGTAGTTATACTGATGTAATGCACTGGTATGTCCGTGATGCTGTACAGTCACACTATAGCTGTACCTAGGATACAATTGGACTTCATAGTTTTATAGGTTCATAGGAGAGTAATAGGCTAATGTTCCAAGATGACATAAAAGCCTAGCCATATTTAACATGAGTTTCACAATTTTAAATAGTTATGTGAACAACATTGGCACAGTTATGAGCCTATGCTATGTGATCAAAGACCAACTGCCTCTATCCATGATGGACATGGGCCCAACACCAGGAGTACAATTAACATTAACCACCCATCAAGGTAGGCTGTTCTTGAATATGGTCAGGAAAGGCCTTTGCTTTATGTGAATGGGAAGCTTGTTACAAAGAAGGGGTAGTATCTCAGGGAAGTGTCTATCTCTCAAACACGATTTATTATGTCAGACACTAGGTTAACATCCTTGGAATGAGTGACCCTCATGCAGTTTGTTTTATCAATGTGTAACACTTATATCTGGGCCAGATTTAGACTACCCTGTAGGTCAGACACAATTCATCCCTTAATAGTCTGTAGGTGACAGAATACAGTGATGTGGGTTGCAGTCTTTCCATGTAAGACTTGTCTTTTACACCCTGTATCTTCCTTGTGCAAAATCTCTGGTGTTGCTTCAGCTGTTGCAGATGTGTGGTGAATTACATGCAAAAGCACGCATTGTTCTTGATTATTGTTTTGATGAGGGCCAAGTACAATGGAATTATAGTGTCCTTTGATGTGGATGACATGCCCATACTTATGGGTTTTGCCACATAGAAGGGATTTATTACTACTAGGGACACAGTGGTTGAACTTTCAGTTACTATCTACCTGAGTGCACACATCACGTACCACTGGGTCTACTCGTTGGGGTGTGCTGTCTGTATTGTAATTAGCTTGTACATTTATTTTACAAAAGGGAGTGATTACACTGTTTTGGACATTTGGTGTGTCTCTATGGCTCTGACACCAGTTATTCATATCCGTTAATACTTTCTGCAGTATATCAGTGCAGTTACTGGATTCAAGGACTGTCCACAATTTGCAGTAATCCACAAAACTGGTTGTACAAAGGCTGTTTAATTTTGCATTGACTTCTGTGAATTAAATGGCAAACAAGAAAGGGCATAGCACAAAACCCTGATGTACTGCATTGGTCACTGATCTCTTGCTAGAGATGAATTCAAACACTTTGACAGCATGTATCCTGTTGGTGATGCATTAAGCCACCCACTTGGTGAAATAGTGGTTTATGGCCAATTAAGATAGGTTCTCTGTAATACCTGAGTGTGTAATTGTGTCAAATGCTTTGACCAGGTCAAGGTAGGTGGGTTGCACATTCTTTCTCCCATCCATGGCCTTTGTGACTTTCTCGAAGAAGTTAGCCAGATTTAGCAGTCTTGCTCAAGTCTTAACAAATCAAAAACAGGTTGGTTGCACAATCAGGATATTACCTATGTTCTTGTTGAGAAGGTCCATGATGTTTCTTTCCACTGACTTACAGATGAGGCTAGTCATGCTTATGTGTCTATAATTACCTTTGTCAGTTGATGGTCACCCCTTGTTCAGACAGATGACTGTTGCTATCCACATTTCTGCTAGAAAATAGTCTGCCTGAAGGCTGTGATTAAGTAGGGATCCAACTGTTTCTAATAGGTCATGCTTTCATTTATTGATACGGCAACTTTGGATGTTGTCAGGGATCATTGATGTCATGTTTTTGGCCATAGAGAGTGCACAGATGATCTGCTCTCTTGAGAAAATATGCTGAGTAATGTTTGCATGTATACTTTGGGTGATGATCACTTGGGGCAGCGGGGTGAAGTTTGATCCAAATTTGTCAGCTAGCAGGTTATCTATTGCCTCAGGATAAGTATTGCCAGAGCCATCAACAACCATGTGTGCACACAGCTGTGTATTCCTTTTAAGATTTTGTACTTAAAAACAAATTTGTCAGAATGCCTCCAAATACAACCTTTGGTATGCATCAAATGACACACAGCTGAACTGTTTAACACAATCGTACAACTCTACGTATTTCACATCATTACTTCACTTGTACATCATATGCCTATATGTTTACCAAGGGAAAAGTGTGTGTGGGGGTTCTGATACTGCATATGGTCACATTATAAATAACAGATGTAGTTCATGAAGAACAGTTAATGACACAAATGCTGACAGTCACACAATGCTGCCTGGCAACACCTGAAAAATTCTTGTGAATAGCAATACTTGTGCATACAATGAATTCCCTAAGGTTGAAAGTGAATTTCAAATAGTTTTATGATTGTGTATATATCAACATTACAATATGTGGATGAAACAAGACATTTGTCCTCATCTAATTAGTACAATATAATATTTCTGTATGTCACATAGCATTTCATGATGGTAGTTATACATATGCATACATGTGCCATACTGCAAGTGTCACTGTGATGGTTGAATGAGAAATGTGTACAATGGTAATATGCTCTACTACAACAATAAATTAATTAGTAAGGGAAGAATATACATAGCATAACTGCATGGCAACAGTCCTCAGGAGACATATTACTACAGCTGTTATGGAAGGAATATTTAATCAAATAGCAACAGTAGCCATCAATACATTATGTCAACTCTCAGATTGTAATAAAACATTATAAAGTTACCATACATCTATACTTCAACACAGCACATGTGGATGACAGAAACATTAGCATGTGCAATCCTCATTGTGTCATAGGACAATGGCCAACATCACATAAAATCATAGCCATTAATCTAGCCATTAAACCAAGTCAATATATCTATATGATTTAAGATAGTATCGGTACGTGCATATGTGTATGTGTTTAATTGTATTGCATACTGCCTCAATCCATATGTGACATTTTAACCATCCCATGGGAGAGTTAGCAATCACACATCCAGTGGTCTGCAGAGGACCTGAAGAGGGTCATGGGAGGGCTGGGCTTCACGATGTGTGCACACATCTTTGAGAAGATGACATCCTTCAGTGTTCTGCAGAAGGGATGTTTTGCTGGCAGAGGGGAAAGGGGGATGTTGGATTCATGGGGATATGTTAATGGTTCTCCTGAATGGGATTCAAATTAAAAGAGATCCAAAAGATCATATACTGGCCATAATATACCATCAACCACACACACACACACACACACACACACACACACACACACACACACACACACACACACACACACATTGAATGAGGTCAGATTTGAACATTAGGCCTGTGTATATGTACAAATTGTATTCTATACAATGTAACAGTCACACCACCACACATGTCTGGGTTTACATTGTCACAGTGCACTTTATAGGAGCATAATTTATCCTGAGAAAAAGATGTTGGGAGGAGTGTTTGACATAGATGAAGAGTTATATCTTGGTGCAAGATTGCCTCCACACTCACATTCCAACAAGACACACACAAGTTGTCTGCTGTGAGATAAGAACCACAAACTATCTAGCTAGACAAACACGGCAGCTAATGCTTTTGCCAACAAAGCCATCTGAGTGCAACACTGTCAGAGTGTACTTTATCATCATTGGATGTTGAGAATAAGGAGTGAGCAGGAGTATATGACATAGCTGTAGTCTCACATGCCATTTTAAAACTGTCTTAAGACCGACAGTTGAAAGAACACACACACAAGTTGACTGCAATGAGGTTAGAACCCCTACCTACGGTATCTACACTACTTACAGAGGAGAGTATCTAATGCTAGTGCCACAACACCATTCTGACTTTCATACTGTCAGAAAACACTTTATAGGTCATGGCATCATTATTGCATGGTGAGAAGAAAATGTTAGTAGGAGTGTCTCACATGCTTCTCTAAAATGGCCTTCAGAAGGAGAGCTAAATGAACACACTCATTTACACACAAGGTGACTGCAGTGAAATTAGAAGCCATACAGAAGCTAGATAACACCCCAGCCAGACCAAGCAAGGATAACTCCAAAGAATACATCCTAGACTGGATTCTTGTTTCCCACCCAAACAAAATATCTGTAGCAGGCACTCTTCTAGACACACTGAGTGATCACCTGCCCACCTTTATCCATCTATCCCCTTCAGCCTTAAGAAATCAGCACCAGTACAAACAGATTAGAAACCTAAATGACTTCAACCTTCTAATTTTACAGATATCATTAAAAACATTAACTGGCAAATACTAAAAACTCTTTCCAAGATAATTCTGCTGAATATTCCAATACAATAGTCTTTGACACACTAAGCAGCCTTACACCTCTACGTGCAAAAAGAGTAAAAACAAATTCCGTTCCATGGTTGACCAAGCCAACTAAACAGAAAATGAACCTCAGAATAAATCATGGAAATATTATCAAACAAACAAAAAACAAGAGTCCCTCATACATTTTAAAAAGCTTCATAATCAGGTAAAAAAATAGTACATAAAGACAAAAAAGTATACTGCACAAAACTGCAGTTTAACCACAGACAAAACCCCCCTAAATTCAGGAATTTCATCTCATCTCTCCTTAACTCTGGCACAAAAAAAACAATCCCTGTCCTCATCCTGAAAAACCTTCCCAGGAAATAGCATATCTCCTCAACTCGTTCTTTATAAAAGGTATAGCTGACATTACTGCTAGCTTCCCTCATGACAAGAATAATTCATTACACTCAAGTGATGCCTCCAGATGCATCTGCAGTTAACTCCTACTGACTCCTCTAGGCATCAAATACTGCTTGTTTATATTTGCATCAATAAATCCAAAACCACGCTTTCTACAAGGTTTTAAAATATTTTATCTTAAAGCTTACACAATGGTAAGCTCAATAATAATATTTGACCTCTATCTAGTGCAGGTAAATAGATATTAACTGTTGTTTTTATGATATAATTTATATAATTTTCACATTTTTCTAAATATCTCAACAAACAAGTAACAGACAGGACTCCATAGTGTAAATATATCTATATATATCTATCTATATATATATATATATATATATATATATATATATATATATATATATATATATATATATATATATATGGAACCACTACTAAATTCCAAAAACTCAAACTACTGATGCCCAAAATCCCGAGACCAAATACCCGAAACACTAAAATACCGAAACATCAAAACCACAAAATTCAAACTACCGAAAACTACACTCAACATACACCACACACATATACATACACACACCTTCCCCCAGAACACAGACACACAGACCTAAACTACAGACAAGCAGTGGGGCAAGCCCCTCCTGCAGCCCCCCCTCTTGAATATTCTAACTCCAAGGATGCACTACATACACAAACACACGAAAAACCACCACACACCTACATTCCCCTCGCGCACACACATTACAGTCACAACACACACTTACACACTAAACCCTAACCAACACATTTAAACATAGATACTTACCTGACCTTCCACCATACCACAACACCAGAAGTGTGAATGTCAAACTCCCAATGATTGGGATTTTGAAATTCGCGCTTCTGGTCTTTCGGTAATTAGGGGTTTCTGCTATATAGTCTCAAAAGTTTGAAATTCGGTATTTCAAACTTTTGAGATTATGTAGTGATCCCATATATATGTGTGTATATATATATATATATATATATATATATATATATATATATATATATATATATATATATATATATATATATATATATATATATATATATGAAAGCTCTCGGTTAGATGAATAAAATGCTACTGACAGTATGTGTGCAACTTGAATGGTTGCTGAGATATTTTATTTTTATTTTTATTTATTTATCATTTGTTGACCGGGAAAGTCCGACTAGGTTCCACAGAGCCTGTTTTCAGCGGAGGCCCGGGGAGAAATACTCCAGATGCATGTCTTTGGAATATCCTTGCGATCAGTATATTTAATGCCATTCTGTTTTAGCTCAGAGCAGATCTGAGCATTGCCATTTAAGCCAAAGATGCCAAACATGCCAAAGATATTGTAAGTTGTTTACAAATATCACAAATGCAATAGTTACTCCCCCGGATTTACTAAACTTCCGTGTAGGACTAATCTAGTCCTGCACTGAAATGGCAGTTTAAGAGGAGGACAGCAGAGCACCATGCATATTAATGAAGGCACACTGCCTGAACTCCTAATGCTACACGGAGCGTGGATGAGTGCAGGGGGGGGGGGGGTGTCTGAGAGCCAACTTCATGCTACTTAAGTCAGAAGTGACAAACTTCATGACACCCATGCAGATGGGAACTGAAAGTTCAACTGCTGAATCCTACACTAAGGCACTGTACGAGCACATCCACTCATGCATGAATCGTGCCATCCCAAATAGAACCAATATGTTCTCATCCAAAAAAAAGGAAGCCAATCTGATGGTCCCCTGCCATAAACAAACTTTACAACAAAAGGAAGAAACTGATGCAGAAAAGAGGAAAATCCCAGGATGCAAAAAACTTCCTTACCAGCCTCGGTAAGAAACTGAGATCCCTCATAAAATCCTCAAAAGCTAGTTACAAAAATAAAATTGCCAAAGATTCCAAAGACAACCACAAGGCATTCTATAACTATGTCAGGAATCTAAATGGCAATGCTCAGATCTGCTCTGAGCTAAAACAGAATGGCATTAAATATACTGATCCCAAGGATATTGCCAATATCCTGGCAGATCGATTCAGTGCCAACTTCACCCCCCTCTCACCCTCTAAATGGCCCATCTCAATACTGGAAGATTGCCAAATTCCAGTAATAATGGCCACACAGGCAAAAAACGCATTCTCCAAAGCTAAGAATACAGCATCCATGGGACCAGACGACATCCCGGGCTGTGTACTACATGAACTACAATATGAACTGGCATCTCACCTAAGTGTCATGTTTAATCATAGCCTCACCTCAGGTTTCATGCCCACTGAGTGGCGCAGAGCTACAGTTATCCCACTCCACAAGGGGGGATCCACCTTGGATCCTGGAAACTACCATCCCATCAGTCTGACAAGCCTTATCTGCAAGGCCATGGAGTGTATTATCATGGAACTTATAAACAAAGACATTGGCAACCTTCAAACACTAGACCCCACCCAGTTTGGGTTCGTGAAGGGCCGATCTTGTCTCCTGAACCTGATTGACTTCTTCGAATCAGTCTCCAGAGCCATGGACAAGGGTAAGGTGGTCCACACAGCCTATCTAGACCTTGCCAAGGCCTTTGACACCATCCCCCACTCTGGAATCATAGATAAACTTACTAAGCTGGGCATTAATCCCTATGTCACCCAATGGGTTGCTAACTGGCTTACTGATAGAACCCATACTGTAAAAGTAGCCGACTCCAAATCCAGCTCCAGACAAGTGACAAGTGGAGTACCTCAGGGTTCAGTTCTGGGACCGCTCTTGTTTGGCATCTACTTCTCTGAAGTACAGGCCAACACTAAGGGACTCTGGATAACAAAGTTCGCAGATGACTGCAAACTGGGAGCCATTATTGAATCCCCAAATGATGTGGATACTCTACAAAAGGGCCTTACAGAAACAGATGCTTGGTGCCAGAGCCATGGGCTCAAGCTCAATGCCAAGAAATGTATAGTTCTCCCCTTTGGGAAAAAAAAACATGTATCCGTGAATTACCATATAGGTGGCAGTACACTAAACACCGAAAGTGTGATAAGAGACTTAGGGACACAGGTGGACAGTGGTCTCACCTTCGATAACGACATCACCACAACAGTCAGGAAATCCTTCTATGTGGCACACCTCATTACTAAGGGCTTTTCATCCAGAAAAAGGAGGTCATTGTCCCACTGTACTCATCCCTCATTAGACCCATTACAGAATACAATGCCCCGTTTGGAATGTACCTCTCAAGACATCTGCAACAACTGGAAATGCCACAGAAATACCTCACTAAAAGAATCACAGGCCTAAAGCAGATGCCATATGCTGACCGCCTTAAAAAACTCCAGCTATATTCTGTCGCATATCGTCTACTCAGAGGTGATCTCTGCTTAACATACAAGGCCATGTCAAACCCAGAGCTGTTGGACATGCTACACTTAAAGAAATCCCAATCCCTCAGAGCCACACGCTCCAGGGATCTAAACCTTGTCATCACAATAAACAAAACATGCTGGAGGGATAGGTTCCTGACCCAGAGACTCCCCAGATTCTGGAATAGATTGACCATACATGTCAAGCAGAGCACCTCTTTGGCCCTCTTCAAAAGGAACCTTGACGATTGGATGGGAGAAAGGAAATTCACCCCAGGGATCATGTCAGTCGCCCTGCTAGACAGGGGTCCAGGGAAGTAAATAGTGTGGGAAGAAATAGCCAGGGAATTGTTATGGCTAGGCTTGTATAGGCCCTAGGGCTGATAGCCTAATACAAACCTATGAACCTATGAACCTATGAACCTATAAACACTCCCCTGCAAAGTAGAACAGAAGAATGTGTATATAAATGAGCGAGACTGCTCATAAATGTCCGCATATCCTCACCAACAGTCCCCATGTGTTCAACAGCAACAGTACAGGCAAATAAAACGAAGAAACCCTTTTATTTATTTTTTTTAAAACCCCGACTACAGCTAACCATAGGTGTGTGGGTTTGCTCATCGCTTAGCTATGGTTAAAGCAGCTGAAAAGGCTGAAGAGGATAAAAAGTAATATATATGCAAATGAAGCAGCACAGCAATAGTGTAGTTATTAGACCATCCACTTAATGAGCAGGCATTCCCAGTTCAAGTCCCACTGCAGCACATATCATTTTCCATTTGAAATCTGTATATGAACATAATTTTACATCTTTTTGCCGTTTAACCTACATAATAACATTTAAATGTCAACTGCAGTACTGCATGAAATGCACATGTGATGTGTCAGTGTCATAATGAATAAGGCACTAGTAAGCAGGTTTAAGCACAAATAAGCAGTAGTAAGCATATATAAGCACTAGTAAGCGTATTTAAGTGCCTTTCCATGGGGGGTAAGCATTGCCTATACAGATTAAGCAAAGTAGAAGCTGAGTGTAAGAAACTGTATCCAGAGGTTAGCAGTGCTTACCATCCCACAAACCTGCTTACAACTGCTTTAAAGTGCCTTAATCACTCTGGATCCAATGGCCCATGTTCTGCCCAGCAACAATATAAACTGTCTTTGCAGGGCTTAAACTCAGGATCCAATACATTATAGTAACAGTAGTTAACCACTAAGCCATCATAACAATAGATATGAATGAGGTATCAGCAAACTAATCCTCACCACAGGAAAATCAAGCCAAACATGTGAACTGAATCTGTGTACAGTGTGAAGTGGTGTAACCTGCCACAGAACATAAATATGTGAACTGGAGTAATGCAGTAAGCATAGATTGGAGGTGTTATTGTAATAAAGTGTAGAAGTCCCCAGGTCCCCATACAGTGTATGTACACATGACTCACGGATACCAGACACATATATAACCTGTAATGAAAAATAAATCATTGCAAAAGCAAATATAGTGCTAATTAACTATTAAGCAAAGCTAACCGCAGCACAGCTCAAGTTAGTAAGTGCAAGCAATGTGTAGGAGAGCCAATTCAATCTGCCTAGTGGTATACCTCTTTAAACAGTGCCAACCTTATGTAAACAGGTGTGCCCATAGCCTTTTCAAAACTGGCCAATCGTGGTAAAGTGCAGGAAAATGGCTGTATTTAAACCCCACAGGTGGGAATACATCTTATAACTGGTTGTAGCTTCCTACTGCAGGCAGAATGGTTGATGTGGGTGAAGGCACTCGATTCAGAGCGCAGAGCTGTGACATTCAGAAGTCAAAATTCATGGTATGGCTCCTGGTAAAATGCCATGATCAGAGACTACTGCAGGGCCAGTACCAGGCCTGGGACAGTCTCGCCCATGACCTCACCAGTGCCACAGGTATCCCCTGGACTGGTGAGCAGGTCGGGCACCACCATGCTGACCTGAAGTGGCGAAGGTGGGTTGTCCTGGACCAGTGGAACTAGGAGTGTCGGCAGATGGCCAGTGCCCCAGTAGTAAGTACACATTCTGCTAAGTAGTAAATAATTGCCTAGCTTGCATATACTATGGATAGGTATGGCTAAATATCAATGCATTTCTCTGATAGCTGCAGATGAGTGGGCTGTAAACCAGCAAGCCCATGATGCTAGGCTGCAAAGGCTGCATTGCAAGGCAGGTTAGTAATCATTCAGCATGTACTGTCATAACAAAGAATATAAGAGCCTTAAGAAGGGTTGTACCAGTAGAAATAAATGTGTTAATAGTCTGTGAATAGAGGTATAACCCCTGAAGTGCTTCTGTTTACTCTTCTCTCATATGTTTGTGATCTGTCCCATACTATAAATAGTACTGTTGTATCTTAAGCAGTGTCACCCACACTGTGGTATGCAGATAAAATAGGTATGAAGTCCTGCATAACAATGTTGGAAGTGCCAAGAGGTCAGTCATATTGTACAAGTTAGGGAGACTTAGATAGAAAACAGTCTAAAGCTTTATATCAATTCCCTTATAGCACATTGTACTGTGATGTTAGCAATATTTTTTTGTCACACAGCAGGGGTTCGACTCCTGGGACTGCTACTACGTTGTATGCATAATCATACCCCACAACTGTACAGACTGTGATACAATGTTCAGATAGAAAGCTGTATGCATAATTAAACCCAACAACTGTACAGAATTGGCTTGAATGTTCTAATTGTAAGTTGTTTGTATATTTATACCCCACAACTATTCCAATATGTCCAGCATGTCCGGATAAATAGCCCATATCACCAGCTGGGTACCCTGTTCCCCTGAAAATTCAGTGTGATGATCCAAGAAATGTAGGCAGTTATCAATGACATATAACTGATAGTCGAATGTGTACATAGTCAGAGAATGTATATGAAAACAAACCTGTCATTCTAGCACCTCACCCAAAGTGTATGACAGCAATTCCCAACATATGCATTAAAACCTGCAGCCTGTCATGCCTGTATTTAAGGCACGTATATAATAATCTATAAACATACCAGTGTACAATATAAGGCCATTGTGTAGTGCAATAATACATGTAAGGGAAAGATCACTGCAGTAACTAAGAATGTTGTGAAAACTACAAGGATATATTAGTTGTTAATTGAACCCTCTCTCTCACCCCTACCATATGTATATAATAACGCAATGACACTACTCAACTGGTATGTGTACACTCCAAACATTTTTGGGACATATGTCCTAATGGATAATAAACATTCACATTTGTTTCTATGCATGTGCCATGTTAAAATACATCCATATTGGTGGCCTGTTGCCATCAATGAAACCCGCATTTTCCTGTAATGGCCGCTGTTGTTCCATATATGTATGTGTTCTGCTTGCTCTGCAACTGTGTTAAATCTGTTGTGTCAGGTTAATGGGAATACCTATGCATGCTGTTATAAATAATCCTGAATGCTGTTGACTGTTACTAACCCATATCTGCCATAAACCTGTGGCAGCACAGCTCGTATGGGAAGGCCGGTCCCAGCGGAACCACCTGTCCCACCTCAGCTGGCCATGGCACCGGGCACCAGCACATCTGAGGCCAGGCCTGGGACCTCCTCCTCTGTGGGCCCTGCACCACCTTTGGGGGGAACCGCTAAAGAGGATGGGGCTCACCCTTCGTCAGAGTGGGCACGGAGGGGAACCTGTCACCCGTCAACAGGTCCAGGCCGTGGTGCGTAGGGAGCTCGATCTGGAGTATTGAGAGTGGCTATGCCAGCTTGAGGGCTGAGTGGTTCTATTAGAGGGTGAGCCTGCCTCTCCTACAAAGCCCCCAGCACAG
>NC_056730.1:633743213-633813213 GCF_019279795.1 Protopterus annectens | reverse complement strand
GGCCTCTGGAGTGCATTAGGGCACACATGTATTGTGTAGGTGAAACCCACACATATATGGCCCCAACCTCCCAGTATGTGTGGGTGACACAACAGCAGTGGAGTGATGGCAGGAATGACAGCATGACATGCACACAGCCCACTACATAACAACCTCTAACAGCATGTCATATGTGCAAAGCCTGGTATGTAGGTGGTGGACAGAGGCTAGAACACAGGTGAATATGTGTAAAAATGTTGTCATACAGTAAGCAAGATATGTATATGTGTACATATATATATAGATATATGTATACTTATTTATACACATATGTTCACCATATGTCCTGCACATGGAATGGAGCCCTACCTCAGTCCCAGTAGTCCCAAACTCTTGGTGTAAGGGGATGTTATGTATGTAGTGCAGGTATATTTTTAGACTATTGCCACATCTGTTGTTAACATGTGCACCATTGGCTACTTACAGACATCCTAAGGTCAGTATAGTACAGTACCACTGCTAGCACAGTAACTTCCCTGTGGACTACAGATGCGATATGGCCAATATATGTGGACAGTCTGACACACTCAGGTCTGTCCAGGGGTATACGCAGAACCCCTTCATGCAAGACATGTGGACCAGGCCTGTCAATGTGGATGTTAAAAGCCATGTAGATGGGTATAACACATACATACTGGTATACATTTGCCCCCATAGGTTATGCATTCATACACTCCTGTCTGTCCTGACACATAATAACCACTGGCACAGAGGTGCCATGGCAACATACTATCCACTAGTTAGGGACATACATCTGAACAGCATCCCACTGCTTTGTCTGACAGACATGACTGTTATGGTGGTCAAGCAGCAGTAGGTCTGGCAGGTATCTGGACATGACAGCTCACTGGATAAGTACAGTAAGCTGCTAGGCATGTAACAAAGCACTGTGCAGGCTACAGGCAGACTGACCCAACAATGGGCTACATCTCCTATGTGGGAATATACACTTACCTGCATAGATAGCAGGCTCGACCAGCATGTCACATCACAGAGTAACAGACACCTGTGTCAAAGTGCATAACCACAACCAATGTGAACATAGCCACAGCCGCATATGATAAGCTAGCATACTATTACAGTATATGGACTATCTGATGTACACCATCCTCATATGGGCCACTCACACAACAACCCTACATATATTGGGCCGCTACACGTGTGGTCCGATGGCTGTCTGTGGTTTGGGACATGTTTGTGCCCGCCTCTACAAACATGTAAGCTGATAGGGTGACATACAGTGGAGCAGTATGTAACATCAGATAGAACAATGACATCTACCACATTCTCTACATAGGCCAAGGTACATATGCACTATACACACACTGTCAACAATTACCAGACTTACACATATCTCAGTACTGTACACACAACCACAGAATGCCCAGGCTATGTCCTCAAATATAACCTCTACTATACATAACATATGTAGCAGTCTGATATCTCACTGGCTTGTCAAATATGCTGTCACTGAATATAGTGTACAGAACATATGCACCCCCTACTGCATGACATATGTACAAAGGTTGACAGGGTTGTGGCTGGTAGCACCAACACAGGCCCAATATTGACATGTTGCTGTGATGACCTCATACATTTTCTGTCGCAACAGGGTTTGATGCAACATATGTCCTGTGAGGGATATGACATCAGTAACTCTCCCAGCTGTCACCATCTACTGACTGCAATCCTCACAGTACCTTATGCAGTTGAGAGATAGGTGCTCTGTGGGTAACACAAGGAACACAAGGCACCACACACTGCCCAGTCTGCAGATAACCCTACAGATGGGGATTCCTCATAAACATAGCACTGACATGACAAGTATTAAAACATGTAGGACAGCCATATCCACCCACACCCTGTTAAACCAGTAGTACCCCAACTGCAGTATAGCAGCACCTACAGTCTGTAGTCAGGGCAAGCACATCCCCCTCCTGTGTGTTGGCCTGTTTCCACAGAGTATGTTGTCATAGGTAAGTCCCCAATCCATCTGTGATGCTGTTTGCCAAACAACAGATCTAGTTCCTGCTCACAGTGAATGAAAATGCCCAACACCAACAAGATGTTCCTAGATATTGGAGTGTGTTTCCATGCAATTGGCTATGGGAATGTTACCACAGCTGTTCCACATGCAATCAGCTAGAGTAGGGCTATAATCCATTTGGAGGCCATCAGCTGATCATGAGCATCACTGACAATATGCATGCCGCTGCCTAAGCAAAGCAAGTGTAAGTCTCCACATCCACCAGAGAGGGAGTGAGAGAGGCAGACAGAAGCAAAGACAGTTCAAGGTGGGTTGGGAGAGTAAAAGATAAGCATGTTTGTGTCACACACCTACCAGTCCAGGGTATCTAACCCATGACTGACTATGTACTAATATCACATCTGTTATCCCTGCACAGTGGCTATTGTGATTTATGCTAGGGGCACCATTTAAGAAATATTAAAAACACACTCAACATTGGATCCAGTTGTTACACACTCATAACCACCTCCACACAGAACATGAATGACAAACATCAGCACATTAAGATGCACACACCTGGGATTAGAACCCCTACCTAACCAGGTAGTACACTACAGCACTATGCCATTACAGCATGTGCCACGGAGATTATTGGAGTACTCTTTTCCCAAAGGTTTATTTCACAGTGAGTGGTATCAGCAGGACTGCCAAAGTAGAGCAAATGAATTGTAGTGAGTGTGACTAGCCAAACATGCATTGCTCTCTACAAAGGCATAGGAACAGACACAAAAGCATCCACAACTCCCATGTGTGAGAATAAAACACCGACCAGAGTTCTATATCACACTACAGCATTACGCTGTTATAGCGCGCACCACAGAGATTGATGGAGTACTCTTTCCCCATAGGTGTACTTCACAGTGATTGACATCAGCAGGATTGCCAAAGTAGGGCATTCGAATTGTATTGAGTGTGACTATCCTAAATTGCCCTAATTAGTCTGTATGCATTCACCACTGTTCTGGCCAGAACAAAAATAACCTGCCTTTGCAGGTCATGAACCCAGGACACTGTACACTATAGTCACAGTAATTAACCACAAAGCCATCACAACAGTACTTGGGACTGTGGTTCCACCAAAGGAATCCCACCATAGCCTAATCAAACTGAACATGTGAAACGAATGTATATACAGTTGTCCATAAAACGTGAAAGACCTCTCCAAGACCAACTTCATGTTACTCAAGGCAGAAGTGACAATGTTTGTAACACCCATGGAGACAGGAGCTGACAGTTCAACTGATGAATCCTGCACTAAGGCACTGTATAAACACAGCCACTTGTGCACGATTCGTGACATCCCACATAGAGCCACGATGCTCACCTCCCAAATAATCAAGACAGTCTGGTTGCCTCCTGCCATTAACAGACTATACAACAGATGTTAGACACTGTTGAAGAAAAAAGGATAATCCAAGGATGCAAACAACTCCCTTACCAGCCCCAGTAAGACGATGAGATCCCTCATGAAATCCTCGAAAGCTGATTATGTAACTAAAATCACCACAGATTCCATGGACAACCACACAGCATTCTATAGTTATGTCCGAATTCTAACTGGCAATGCTCAGAAGTGCTCTGAGCTGCAACAGAATGGCATTAAATAGACTGCTCCCATGGAATGTGGCAATATTCTGGCAGATTGATTTAGTGTCACATTCACCCCCTCACACCCCCAAAAGATCCCATATCAATACATAAAGGGTTCCATTGCCCAGTAATCATGGCCACACAGGCAGACAACGCACTACCCACAACTAAGAATACAGCATCCATGGGATGAAATGACATCTTGGGCTGTGTACTACACGAACTACAAAATGGAATGGCAATTCACCTAACTGTCATGTGTAATTATAGCCTTGCTTCAGGCCTGGTGCACACTGAGTGGTGCACAGCTGCAGTTATCCCTCTCCACAAGGGGGGATCCACCTGTGGTCCCTGGAACTACCATCATATCAGTCTGACGTGCCTGATATGCATGGCCATGGAATGCATTATCAGGGATGTTTTGAACGCAGACATTGGCAACCCTCAAACACTGGACCCCACACAGATTGGGCTCATGGAGGCCCAGTCATGTCTCCTGAAACTGGTTGACTGCTTTGATTCAGTCTGCATAGCTGTTGAAGAGGGTAAGACAGTCCACAAAGCCTATGTGGACCTTGCCAAGCCCTTCAACACCATCCCCCAGTCTGGAAATATAGATAAACATACTAATCTGGCCATACATCCCTATGCCACTCACTGCTTTGCCACATGACCTACTGACAGAACCCAAACTGTAGGTGTAACTCACTCCAACTGCATCCCCAGACAAGTGACAAGTGGAGTACCTCAGGGTTCAGTCCTGGGACCACTGTTGCTTGGCATCTACATCACTGAAGTACAGGCCAACAGTACAGGACTCTGGCTAACAAAGATAACAGATGACTGCAATATGGGAGTCATTATGATCCTGACTTTACTGCATGATATGTTACTGATACCAGGCTGACATCATACAGGTGGGATGGAGTACTGTTAACATATTGTGCCCTTGCCGTGTAAGGTCCTGGTTATGGGATCTGCAACAGATGGTAGTGTATTTCAGGGCAGACATGTTTGGCTGTGAGGGGGGTACCTATTTGTGCATGACGTATGTTGTTTGTGCCTGTCAACCCCATTAATGGAGCATGTGGACATATATGTTTCTGCTATATTCCCACTTTATCTACAGATGTATGTCTGTATATACATATATATATATATATATATATATATATATATATATATATATATATATATATATATATATATCTGCTTACATATATATATATATATATATATATATATATATATATATACACATATATGTAAGCAGATATATTTACATAGATCAATATGTTGTATCTGTTTAGACATTAATATATTTTCACACACACACATCTATATGTTGGAATACTTTCTCTGTACAGTTGTATGATTGGGCTGGATGATATGTTTGTGAATACAGCAGGGTTATGCATATCTGAGATGGCTTAGAGGTAAATTCCCTTGGGCTATGGTGTGTATGGTCCTGGGTTAGAGCCTAGCAGAGGTTGTTTATTTTGTTGCTAGGCAGAACAAGGGTCGATGGATGCACAGTGATTAAGGCACTTTAAAGCAGTTGTACGCAGATTTGCGTGGGTTTGCATAGAGGTAAGCACTGCTAAAGTCTGGTTACAGTTTCTTATACTCAGCTGCTGAATTGCTTAACCTGTGTAAGCATTGCTTAGCTCTGCACAAACCCATGCAAACCCGCTTACAACTGCTTTAAAGTGCATTAATCACATTGTATCCAATGGGCCATGTTCTGCCCAGCAACAAAATAAACAGCTCTTCCAGGGCTCAAACCGAGGACCCTGCACACCATAGACAAAGTGATTCACCACTACGCCATGACAGATACGAAGAGATTTGGTGTTTGCAGAAACATATCATCCACTCCAGTCATGCAACAGTACAGAGAATGTATACCAACATCTAGATGTATGTTTGTGTACCTATATTAATATATAAACAGATACAACATATCTAGATGTATGTATGTATATATATATATATATATATATATATATATATATATATATATATATATTCATTTCTAAAACTATATACATATATATCAATATATATGCACATATATACATGCATTTGCGTACATCGACACATATATGTGTCTACACCTATATGTCTACATATACACAGCACGTTACATATGTGTACACAGATATATATCTATGTAGGTGTATACGGACATAGTTTTATATATATATGTATATGTATATATTAGCAGATGTGTAAATCTATATAGGTATATATGGCCATACATTTGTAGATAACAATGGCAGATTAACAAATACACATATGTCCACATGCACCGTTAATGGGGTTGAGAGGCCCCACACACTATATGTCTTGTATGAATAGACATCCCCCCACAGCCAAACAAGTGGCTGGCCTTGATGTCACATGTATGGGTATGGCTTTGCACCCCAGCCTCTCAACTAATTTACATCTGTTATCCCTGTATGGTTGGCATTGTGATATATAGTAGGGCCACCATAAAAGAAATAAGCAAAACCCCCTGCACATTGCCCACAGGTGTCACACACTCCCAACCACCTCTACACAGGATACGAGTTACAAACACACACCTATTATGTCTGGGAGCTGAACCCCTACCTAACTAGTTTATTACGCTACAGCACTATGCAGTTATAGTATGTACCACGGACATCACTGGAGTACTTTTTCCCCAATGGTGTATTTCACATTGAATGACATCAGCAGGATTACCAAAGAAGGCCATTTCAACTGTACTTTGAGTAACTAGCCTAACATGCATTGCTCCCTACACAGACAGTGAGACACACACACAACATCCACAACTGACATGTGGGTATAGCAACCCTGACCAATGTCTATATCACACTACAGCATGGAGCTTTTATAGGACACACCCCAGGGATTACTAGATATGTCCTTCCCCCAAAGGTGTATTTCACAATGAATGACATCAGCAGGATTGCCAAAGTAAGGCATTTGAAATATACTGTGCGTGAGTAGCCTATAATGCATTCCTCCATGTACAGACATTGGAACACACACAAAACATCCAGAGTTGCCATGGGTGGAGATGGAACCCTACCACAGTTCTAGATCACACTACAGCTGTACACAGTTACAGGACGTGCTACAAAGATTACTGAGCTACAACCTTCCCAGAGGTGTATTTCTAGGTGGGTGACATCAGCAGCCTTGCCAAAGTTGAGTATATGAATTCTAAGGATTATGAGTATCCTAAAAAGCGTTGTTCTCTACTCAGTCTAAGACAATCAGAGACACACACAGAGGCCAAGTCTGGGGTTGGAACATCTACCTAACCACTTTATCACACTACAGCAGTACGCAGTTACAGGACGCGCTATGGAGATTATTGGGCTATTATTTTCCCAGAGGTGTATTTCTAGGTGAGTGACATCAGCAGCCTTGCCAAAGCTGAGTATATGAGTTGTACAGAGTGTGAGTAGCCTAAAAAACATTGGTCTCTACTCAGTCAGACACACACACACACATTCACAAATCTGGGGTTAGAACACCTACCTAACTGCTTTATCAAATGACAGCTGTACGCAGTTACAGGATACTACCCTACAGTGATTACTAGGCTATTATTTTCCCATAGTTGTATTTCCAAGTGAGTGACATCAGCAGCCTTTCCAAAGTTGAGTATATGAATTGTACAGAGTGTGAGTGGCCTAAAAAGCATTGCTTTCTACTCAGTTAGACACACACAGTTGGCAGGTCTGGGGTTAGAACACCTACCTAACTACTTTAACATACTACAGCAGTACGCAGTTACAGGACATGCTACAGAGATTACTGGGCTATAATATTCCCAAAGGTGTATTGCTAGGTGAGTGACATCAGCAGCCTTGCCAAAGGTGAGTATATGAATTGTACAGAGTGTGAGTAGCCTAAAAAGCATTTCTCTCTACACAGTCAGAGAGACACGCACACAAACACACACTCACACAGTTGCCATGTTTGGGGTTATAACTACTACCTAACTAGTTTATCACTACAGCAGTACACAGTTATGGGATGTGCCATGGTGTATTTCACATTGGATGACCTCAGCAGGCTTGTCATGATACTGCTATGGGGAGGGCGGTGTGTGCATGGGCCATAACCCATTCATGTAGGGGTTGTCAATCCACATGCAGGCACACACGGGGTCATATGCCACAGGTACGTGTATACAGCTACTAGGTGATTATTTCCTTGTTACAGTCATGTTGCACAGCTGGCACGTGCACCATATAGCCTGCCATGCTGACAGATACTGGTAGCTAGTATCTGCAGTGAGTGACACCTGCATCTCATGTGTTTGGGGCCCTTTGGCTGTGTGCTGTGTAGGACAGGCCCAGATAGCTCCTTGTCATGGTCATCCTCCTCCACACATCTATGTCCATCTACCTTTTGCTTATTATAGTGTGTTGTCCTTATATATATGTCTGTATTCCCATCCACTGTGTGTGCAAGGCAGGAGTGGTGCATACTGACATGTGTCTGCAATAAGTACTGCAACTGCCAGATATGTCTGGTCCACTGGTGTTTGCAGACATTGCCTTCATGTGTTTAAGTGTGTGAGCATGCCCAGTACGGCCATCTATATAGCATGTGTGGATCAAGTCCAGGTAGTTTGTACTGTGGTGCTGACCTTTGTGTTGTACACCGACAGGTAGCATGCTGTGTCTGCAGGGTATACATAAGCCATTTGGCATTGACTATTGCTACATGTTTGCAAAGCAGAGGGGGGCACCTGACTGTTTCTACATTTCTACACAGGGGTGGGGGGGGCACACCTGACTGTTACCATAAGTGTAAGTAGGATGGCGGGGCACACCTGACATGTTTACTCAATTGCTAGGACTGTACTGGTATGTTGGGTACACCATTTCAGTCTGTGGCCTTACCTATCATGCTGGCTAGAGGCATACCAGTGTACTACAGATCTTAGCTTTCACTACCTACATATTAGTTTCTGACTTCCTAGACTTCACAACTTACATCCAACTGCCTGGCCTGCTGTAGTCTGTCTGTGTAGGCCTGGGTGAGGGTTTACCCATAGGGCTCATTCAGAGGCCATAGTACAGCATTTTTTGTGTTTGTCTACACCTATCCTGCTGGCTGTGACTGTTGTTGGGTATGTGCCTCCCAAATGGCATGTGTGAGTCACTTACCTTGTGGGTGTCCCAGTATTGAGGGTGGGGCTGCCTATGTTGGATGCACATAGTACACTCCCTATACATGGTTGAGCACAGGTAGTGTCATGTTTGGCATCCCTTTTACTGTATGTGTGAATCAGAGAGAGGTGTCATTCCCTGGGTCCCTACTGTGTCAGTGCATGTGCTATGCATTGCCTCTTTGCTAAGTTCAGGGAATACTGGGCACGCCTCCTTCTGCCCACTGGGCCAGGTTCAGGTTGTTCCTCCTCCGAGTCACTCTGTGCCTGTGCAGGCCTTGGCACTGGTGGGGGGCTGTGTGGCCCTGCCCCATTCTGTTCCTGCTGCAGCTATGTCCGCAGGATCATATTGCACATACAAGGACAATTTGGGTACATGCAGTTGGTGAGTAATGCAAGGCTCCACCGGATGTGTCCAGGCATCGGAACCGTGACTTGAGCATCCCAAATACATGCTCTATTATGATCCATGTTTGTGCATGTGCCTCATTATGGAGTTCTTGGTCGGGTGTGTGTGCATTTCTGATGGGTGTCATCAGCCATAGCTCCAGTGTGTATCCAGCATCCCCCCCTAGGTGACCATGTGGGATGTCCCCATTGGCAAATGTCTGGTACAGCTGTGACAGATGCCAGATGTGGGAATTGTGGTAGCTTCCTGGGCAGTCAGCACAAACATTCATTATTATGCCCTGGGCATCGCACATGACCTGGCAGTTGATGGAGGGGAAGCCCTTGCGGTTGATGTCGACCCTACCCTGCTCACCTGGTGGTGCTTTAATGTATATGTGCATGCAGTCTATTGCACCCAGTACCTCAGGGTATTCTGCTATTTGGTGGAAGAGATGCATATTGCAGGCCAACACCTCACGGGTGATGGGGAAATATACATGCTCACTGACATGTGCTGACATGGCATCCAGGAACTGGTGGAGTACCCTGGATGCTGATGCTTGCGAAATCCCTATCATATCCCCAGTTGGCCTTTGGACAGTACCTGTAGCTAGTATTCTTAGGCCTACACATACCTTGGTATCCACTGGGATGGATTCGTTTCTGTTAGTTCCGTGTGTGAGGCGTGGGCGGCACAGCTCAACAATTTGCTGTAGGAGGTCACTGTCCACCCTATAGCACTCCACTATCTCCAGCTCATGTAGCCCTTGGTAGGTTACACTGGGTCTGTACACTCTTCTCCGTCTCCTCACTGTGGGTTGCTCAGCAGCATTCACATCCTCACCACCCTCAGCCTCTTGCACATGCTGGTGTATGATAGCAAAAGCAGCCCCTAACATTTTTCTCTTGTTTTAGTTTTGTAAAATTTCCCCATCTGTGTACACCGGTGGTGCTGAGGTTTGGGGAAATACAAGGGGGACAAGTGTTTGCTTAGTTTATAGTGGTGTGCTGGGCTGGGCTGCTGCCTGTGTAATTGGCTGTTTCTGATACATTTCACCTGTCAGCTAAGCTAGTTCTCCTTGATTACCTTCCTACTGCTGTTTTCCCTTCCCATTGCCTCCCTGTTTAATCCTGTGTGCACGCCGCGCAAAGTGCTCAAATGTGCACAGAGCTGCTATTTCCTGGTTTAACTTCTTTTTTCTTCCTGTAAGACCCGGTGTGTGGTGCACACACCTGCTTACACTTTCTAAAGAGTGCTAGGCAGTTTGGACACACCTCTATCTTAGCTGTGCTAAGCTAGGAGCAGTCCCGAGCCACAGGGCTCCAATCCACTTACAGCATACCTGACACCCCCCCCCCATGATGTCACTTATATCCTAGTCTTGCACTCAACTATTCATGCTCTTGCACTCTTGGGACCTGCCTCACACCCTGGGGAAAACTGCGATTCACTAACCTTTCCCTCATTTGCATAGGATTGCCTGCTAATGCATAGTTACATGTCTCACACTGAGCCTCCCCCATTAGCAACCACTACTCACTGGCCAGGTTGTCTTCTGCCTGCCATTGACTTGCATGGCAGAATACTGATTTTAGTTAGAATGCTCATTTTATGTTTATTTTCTTATTTTCCCCCCGATCCCATTTGCGCTCCACTGCCCTATGCTTAAACAGCCGAGATGGGTGAAAAAAAATAAAAAATAAAAGTTGATTTTTACATTTTTTAAATGGTTTGCAATACCAATGTCCTTATACTTGGCCATTGGCATGCTTCTTCAATGATATGCAGCCTTTATTTGGAGCTGTCATAGCTCAGTTTTGGATTTTGCAGAAATGTACTCAGTTACTAACCGAGTACATTTCTGCAGATTGTACTAGTCTTGCACGGACTATTGCAAGCTTCCTGGATTGCAAAATCACATCATTTGCATGGATTTCTCCTGCAAATTAGGTGATTTGCATACCAGGGCTTAGTCCGTGCAAGATTAGTGCTGGAGCTGTCGTGCATGCCCCTGCTGGCTGTTCCTTGATCACACGGCAGACATATTGCCTGAGTGAGCTCCTGCACTCATCTTGCACTCCATGCAAGCTTTTGCGAATCCGGAGAACTGTCTTTACCATGATTTATAAAATTCATTTTAAGACATAGAACCTAAAGAATATTACCAGTATAAAAATGGTTTGTGCTGAAGTGTTTGCCATTTATACTTCTTTAGTAACCTCTATTGTTTCAGAGATATGACATTTGTTTGAAATGCAAGAACATAATTTGATTCTGTCAAAAGGCTTAGGCTCCACCCATTGGAAGTTACAGTACAAACTTCCTATTGCAATGAATGAGTTAAGTAACACTGGTCCTCCTAAAACATCCTCCACTTTCTCTACCTCTACCTCTACAAGCTGCTCATTGTCTCCTGAACCCAACACATCTCTTGCCCCTACCTTTTCTATTAGCCCCATTTTTACCACAACTATCAAACAACTACTCCTTAAGCTCAAACCCCACTCTAATTCTCCTGGCACTTACCCCCCACTTTTCTAAAGGTTGTGGCCGAAACCATCACACTTCCCATTAGCATCCTAATTAACAAATCCATCCAAGAATCTTACTTACCCAAATTATAGAAGAAAGTCTACATTCTCCCTCTTCACAAAGGCAGTAAAAACAAAGATCTTTACAACTTACTTCCTATTGCTTTCCTCCCCTCTATCTCTAAAATTCTAGAAAAATGCATCCATATTCAGCTGATGCCCCATCTCCTCCAAAACCAACTCTTGTCTCCTACACAGCATGGCTTCAGACCTAGACGCAGCACTCCAACTGCCCTTATATCTTTTCTAGATAGTATTAACAGAGCTCATGATTCCGGGAAAACAGTAGCTTCCATATTCTTAGATCTGTCAAAGGCCTTTGATACAGTGTCTCACCCTTTACTACTAAGGCAACTCACAAACTTCAGACTTTTCTCCCACCACTCTAAACTGGTTCTCTAGCTATCTAACAGACAGGCAGCAGGCCATCAAATGGCAAAACTCAGTATCTTCATATCTCAACACCCATACTGGAGTTCCTCAAGGCTCCATTCTGGGTCCCCTCTTATTCAATATATTAATTAGTAATTTCCACAAATCTATCGCCATTGGTGCCCTAATTCAATACACAGATGATTCTACCATCATCTGCTCAGCCGACTCTATTTCTGAACTCCAACTCAAAACTCAATCAGCCTTCTGCACCTCTAAATCTTGGAGGTTCAATAACCACCTAGCTCTGAACCCAAATAAATCTAAAACCATGCTTTTGACCCCTAACAAATCAACCTTATTGCACAAAAACATGTTCAATATCTATTCCCAAAACAAAGCACAAATAAAAGTTGTCAGCCATACAAAACTTCTAGGTGTAACTATAGATGAACAAATAAAATATGATATCTACCTTCAACAAAACATCCAAAAAACTCATCAGAAACTTGAAATGCTCTACAGGCACAACCATAGCCTTTGCCCCTCCACCAAATGAACTCTTGCCTCCACCTACGCATACCTTTCTTTAATGTGTGGCACCCCTGTATTTACCAACCTTCAAACCACCCTAAAATTCAGGCTCACACCATGCTATAATAAGATCACCAAATTTGAAACAAACTCCAAAAACTACTCCCATCACTGTACTGCTCTTCACTCCCTAAAATGGCTGGAACTTCCAAACTACCTCAATTACTTACAACTTACTACTGCTCACAAACTTACCTTTAAACCCACTGATTGTTCCACCCTTAGCACTATCTTCACCTTCTACCTCGCAAGCCATGCAACTGTTAAAAACAGATAAATACATTAAATAAATAAATAAAGTTAAACAATTACACAGCTCTGGATTCGAACTATCAGATTAATGAAATTACAAAACACAGTTAGAGTGTGCCATCTCTCCTTGCCACAGACACAGCTTTGTGGCAGTAAAGAAATCATGTACATACAATAAATTCAGTTTTCCTTTACAGTATTAACAGATCATACACGTGGACATTCTCAGTTGGTTGTATATGTATGACTTACATTTTTAGTGAAATGAGTGATCGCACAACCATTTATACATATGTTTGCACAAATGCAGCTCTGTCTTCTCTTAATATTGTGTTCATTCTCCCCTTATCTTCGCTGTATTCTCAGACATGCAGTTTATTGTGAATTTTATGTCATTTTCCTTTAAATGTATGATAAAAGTACATGGCAGTTTTCATCAAAGGCATGAGAGCTTTGCTATTATTGATCAAAATGATAAATGTGTAGTGTTTTGTTTCATTTAAAAACTTGCTGAAGTTATTTCCATACTTTGTAAGTGTATCCTTACTGACATACCCTTTGCAGTCAATATTGTCTGAATTGCTGTCGTGTTTTCCTTCCCTCTCACACTGATCACTCAAAGTTGTAAGCCATTTGAAACTAACGATGGTGTAGAGCCTACACTGTGTTTACATTTGCAACATGAAGTCAGAAGTTAGGTATTCAGCAATTCTAATGGGTTCACACCTCATTTGCATTTTCACAGTGGTCAGAGGTCTGAATCTACACTGTAAAATGGTAATCATGTAGCTAGGGAGCTTGAAGGTGAGGAGACGTGTATTTTGACAAAACAGAAGATTGGTATTCTCCCCCGTCGCAAACATTTTACAGGACTTTCTGGTTTGGAAAACCAAAGAGAACTGTTTTAAACACTCTCTTGCTTATTTAACATTAAATAACACTGTTCTATAGTCATTTAAGCACATAGGAACTTGTTAGGAACTTCATTTATTAACTTTCAGTCAACATTTTGTAGTTATATTATTTAGAGAGGGTGCAGGGATTTAGCAATGTTTATTTAACCTGTCAGCATAGTTTTTAATGTTTTGTGTTATTTTCATTATTTTATTTAGTTAGAAGCTTGCTTTATTATGAAACTAGTATAAGGTGAATGTATAACAAAGGATATTAATAAATTTGCTGTCTATTTGCTTTAATATAGGGTTCTATATTAGTATGTATTTTTTTTTCTTTCTCTTCTCTCTTTTAATGCATGTGGTTTATGTATAGATAGCTAATCCAACTGAAAGTGCATTATTATAGTGAAAGTGCATTATTATAACCTACTGAAAATGCATTATTTTTTTTTACTTTATTCTTTTTACATGTACTACTGTTACATTTTTAATTTGATGTGTTTAAATAGTAAGTAACCAAAGCGATGTAGTTTGTGGCAGTGTTTGTTAGGGAATGTTTAGTTTAGGCTTTGTCATAGTGAAGTTAGGTTTTATAGGTCTTAATTGTGATACATGTGTGAAATTTTACATTGTGGTGTGTTTATATCTGTTGTTTCTTTTAAACCCTTTGTCATTTTATATTATACAGGACCTATTCATCTCCTGGTCTGGGGTTACAGTGGGTATGCACTGGTTGAGGACAGGATATATGGATTGCTTCCAGATTATGTATGGTTTTGAATTTACTGTTTTTTTGTTTTTTCCATGCTCTCTCTCCAAAACTTTCATCTTACAGTGAATCTTTGAAATGTGGGAAGTAGATTCATGGAACGTTAAAGGGCTTCAGAACTTGAAGAAGAGGAAACTGGTGTTACATGTATTGTTGCAGGCTAAGGCGTGGTTTATCCTACTCCAAGAAACTCATTTAATGAATGATCAATGGGGTGATGTTAAAAAAAAGAAATGGATTAGAGAAGTAATAGTATCGGAAGGTAAGTCAAATAGTGCTGGGGTAGCCATAATTATTAAAGATCAATACAAGGAAAAGATATTAGATTCTAATACAGATAAAAATGGACGGTGGTGCTATGTTATTCTTTCGTCTACCTTATTTGATAAACCTATTTTACTTTTAAATATATATGCTCCCTGTAATGACCAACAACTATTTATAGCATCACTATATTCAATTTTAACACAATTTGATAGATATTATGTAATTGTTGGAGGTGATTGGAATACCTACCAGAATCCAAAGTTGGATAGATCTTGTCCACAAAGAGCATTTAACAAGCATGCTCTATTAGCACTGAATGATCTTAAAGAAGACTTTCAATTATATGATCCATTTCATTATCTGAATAACGATAATAGTACAAGCAATTTTACCTTTTATTCCCCATGTCATAAAATGTGGTCCAGAATTTATTTCTTCCTGATTTCAAGAGTATTGATCAATCTAGAACCTACAGTTATGGTACATGCCCGTTATATATCAGACCATTCTAAAATTTCGTTGAGTTTTACTAAGGGGGTAAAAGATACTTTGAGACAAAGAGGTTATAATTGGTCTCTTAATCCAAATCTATTGAATAAGGAGGATATAATACTGGAAATTACAAAGTACCTGAAAGACTTATTGATTGGTTTAGGGAAACAACAATTTGCCCCAGATATTGAATGGGCAACTGTTAAAGCTCAAATAAGATGGACACTTTTGCAAAAAGCATCTTATTATAAAAAGATATTAAACAAAGATATTCAAACTTTAGAAATAAAAATTAAATTACTTGATCAAGAACTGATTAGAGATTTTAATGAGCAAACAGAGAAGGAACTGATTAAATGTCAAAAGGATCTCTTTTTACTTCAGAATAGTAGATTAACATTTCAAGAGTACAAGACGTTAGTGAGGTATGCCAGTCATGTTCAAACACCATCGAGAGCGTTAGCTAGGATCATTAATCAAACAAAACCAATTGTGCATATTTCGGAAATACAATTTAATAATAAAATATATTCTAAAACTGAGGAGGTTCTTAATATCTTTGAGAAAATATACACTAATATTTATGCTGGACAAAAGGATATGACCCCTAACAGGAATTATGAACAATTTCTACAGTCAATTAAGTTTCCAACAATAGGGGAGGACATTCAAAATGACTTGGTTAAACCGATATCTGAAGAAGAAATAGTATATGTAATTCAGCATATGAAATCACATAACTCACCAGGTCCTGATGGCTTGACAGTGGAATTTTATAAAAAATTTGCAGATATTTTCGGTAAGATACTTTCAGTTGTGTTTAACTACATAATTAGGAATAAAATTAATGAGCCACACCTTAACGCCTCAAAAACTATTTTTATACATAAAGCCAATTCAGATCCTCAAAATCCAGATAATTATAGACCAATATCATTAATAAATGTAGACATGAAAATTCTAACCTCTATTATAGCATCTACACTGAAGAGAATCATGACTCATATCATTTCTAAAGAACAGACTGGTTTTATGGCAGGTAGACAAACCAGTGATAATACACTCACACTACATACTATGTTAGAGCATGCTAAGCAAAATAATTTAAATATTTATGCCCTTATAATTGATGCCCAGAAAGCCTTTGATAGGGTTGATACAAATTTCTTGTTTGATCTTTTACCGTATTTTAATATATCACATGAGTTTGTCCAAATGTTACAAATATTATATAGTAATCCCTATACTGCATTGTATATTAATAAAAAACTTCTCTAAAAGAATACAGATTAAGACTGGAACACACCAGGGTTGCCCTTTGTCCCCTTTATTATTTAATATCTATCTTGAACCATTGTTTTTATATATTAAACAAAATGTTTATCATAATGTCCCAATAATTTATGGAACTAAAATATTAATGGCAGCTTTTGCTGACGATCTTAGCATTTATTGTGCATCTCCATTATCAGATACTGAAAAATTATTGAAGGCTGTTAATGAGTTCTCAAAAGTGTCTAATTATAAAATTAACTTGAAAAAACAATATCTTCCCTTTAAAGACACCTAAACCCTTTTCGTTATTGCCCTTAGTGGGACAGGTATCATTTAAAGAAAATATTAAATATCTAGGTATTGAGTTCTCTACTGATAATAAAGACTTTTATAATAATAATATTAAAGCAATCTGGGAACAAATAATTTCTGATTTTGGGAGATGGAAAAATTTACGACTGCCAATATTAGCAAAAGTTTCAATTATCAAAATGAACATATTACCACGATTACTGTATATTTTTAGGTCAGCCAATTTATTACTTTGAAAGTCGTTTTTTAAACGGATTCATAAAGAATTGGCTAAATTCATTTGGGAACCAAAGAAAACCAGGATATCTTATAATAAATTAATGACCCCAAAAAATAGAGGAGGACCAGAATTACCTAATTTTGAAATGTATTATTTAATTGTAAATTCTAATAGAATTTTAAGAATTGCCAATTATGATATAAATAATACTAAGTGGACACCACTTTGGGTAGTTCTGAATTATAAATATATTCTAAAGTTAAATATCAATCCTAAAGCAATACTTTTTTTTAGGTAAGGATACATTGAAATTTTATGGGATTATTGAACACATCAAAACGAACATACTCTCTTTGCATAATTTATTTCATTTATTAGATTTGGTTCAACATATGATGGTTTTTCAACCCTTTCATAAGAATCCTAATTTAAAATTGAATAATCAACTAATTGATCTCAACAAGTTTCCATTGATAGTTAATCTAACTTTGACTGATATATATAAACATCTTGACAGTTCGGCCAACCAAATAAGACAAGAACTTAACTTACCTAAAAATTATCTGGTTATTCTGAGGCAAATTAGAGAACTCACTATAAGCTATTTTAAAAGTTTTAAACTGGAAGAAGAGGCTATTAATAGATGCTCTTTGTTGTGGCAAGCTCTCCAACAGGATCTTAAATATATCACGACAGCAAATCAATTAATTAAAGAATTTCAATTTCATGATAAAATTTTGTTATCAAACTACTGGGAAGAGAAAATCTTACTGACAGACAGAAGTAATATGTTAAAAGCAATTGACTTGACCATCAAATCTACTTCTCTTCAAAAATTAATATATACCCAGTTGATGATTTGGAACAATGCATATTATACACGTCTTACCCTGCATAAATTTAATCCCAAAAATTCACCAACTTGTCCATACTGTAAGAATCAACCAGCTGATCTTCTTCATATGTTCT
Source organism: Protopterus annectens (assembly GCF_019279795.1). NCBI lineage: Eukaryota > Metazoa > Chordata > Ceratodontiformes > Protopteridae > Protopterus > Protopterus annectens. The sequence goes on along the minus strand of NC_056730.1, from coordinate 633,794,973 downwards.
GGAGTTGTAAATGTATTTTCAAACTTTGGAATTCCCTTAAGATCCAACTTCAAAAGGTGGGTTACCAGAGTACAACGTTATCATGGAAATTTATGATTCAGCATATTCCCCCGAGAGAGATCACTAAATCACAAATTATTATATATATTAATATTTTTCTATTAATGAAGCTTTATATAGCTTCAAATTGGTTAGACCCATCTAAAACTTCATGGCAGAACTTTAGAGTTCTAGCGACAAAACATATATTGGCTCATAAATTTCTATTAAACCCACAAAATAAAAATGTTAATAATCCAAAAATTTGGGAACAGATTTTTAATATTATACTAGCATAGTATTTTCAACTTGGAAATATTAATAATTATTTATGTGTGTGGAGAGAATTTAGTAATCAACTGTCTATTACTTGCATTTATTCTTATGCTTTTTTATATTTAACTGTATTACATGGAAGCATTCTTGTAAATATTGTATATAGAGTGTGGTTATTAGTGATATTAGTTAATGCTTGATTTGTGAATATATGTTATTTTTGTTCTTATTTGTGTTTGAAAATAATATAACAATAAAGATTTATTATGGAAAAAAAAGAAGATTGGTATTCCTTTAAAGGTGATTTATCTGTAAAGAAGGCTTAAATTTGGCTAAGACATGCTTGTATTATTTCAGCCATTCTAAATTTTGTAAAATGTCACTAATGCATTTATGCATCTGGTAGAAAATAGAACTTTTATCTGTATGCACTTCATATACTTCAATGTAAGCATTTTTTGCAGGCATTCACATTTCAGAGATATGCAGCAAGCACTTTTGAATTGAAGTGGAAATGCCATGCTGTAAAACTAGGGCAACAAGTCAAGAGAAGCTTGATTAATATATACATATCTATATCTATCTATCTATCTATCTATTATCCTGATGTGATTTTATGCCACCTTGGATTTTTAAATTAGATTTGTGTGTTGCTGGAATTTTTGCCTGTGTTGAAGTGTTTTTGTTCAGTCACCTTCCTGTTTTCTCATCTTATCACCCTGGTTTTACACTACAGCATGTGCCGCTATAATTCAAAACTGCTTACAGCATTTCTGAGAGATATAGAGATCCTGTGGTCTTCTTTGATTGGTTGGTTTGTGTCTTCTGGTTCCTGGTTTACATTTCAGAGACAGACATGTTATAGTTTCAGTACAACTATTATTTTTAAAATTTGATTTTACAACATTCTGTGTTACTGGGGTGAAATGTTATGTATGTGTCACTAACACTGGTGCTATGCTTGTGAGATGGCACAGAGCATCCTTCACAAGAGTGGTTGGCACAGTGAGAAGTGACTGGCATTTATAAATTGCTTCTGTTGTGAATGTGCATCCTGATAATTGTGTGGAAATCATATGTACATTTACTTCTGTGGAATTCCTTGGGTTGTAGAAACCGTCATTTGTTTGTTGTTTTGTATTTGGGGGAGCCACCTACCATTCTGTGTCCCAAGAAGAAAAGTGTGTTTCAGGTGCTTTTCTTTTGAAAATGTATATCCCTCCTGATATTTTTTGGGGAAACATATAAATACATTACTTACGTGGCATTCCTTGGTTTGTACAAGCCTTTTTGTGTAAGTGGAAGGTAGAACAGCCAACTAACCTACAGTTGTACTAAATGCAAAGTGTCTTTCAAGTGCTTAATGTTGACAAAAGGGTATGTAGACTGATTACGTTTTGTGAGTAATACTTTAGTTATGTGATATTTATTAGTTTTACGTCACATAGATTATGGCTCTACAAATCCATGAAAAGTTCCTTTCAGTTTCAAAGAAAAGGAGGTGATAATACCGGTTCTGAGTAGCCATGGATACTTCCTGCTTGACAGAGGAAGTGTGTAATTGTCTGGCAGAAAGGAGATTTGGAAGCAGTTAGTCAACAATCTCAATGGAGTAGGAGGTTGCAGTAGAAATTATGAACAAGTATTACACCAAGCCACTGATATGATTTCATAAGCCTGGAGGAGAGCAGCTGCATTTGCCTGAGAGCAGCTGTCTACAGGGTAGTGGTTCTGCTACCAAGCCCCCAATGACACCAAATGAGGAGTTCTTGTCCAATGTCAGAGATCCAGTCAGCTAAGTAGAAACTGTACACAGTGTGCTTGATGTTGGTGCTGATGCTGCTGGGAGGATAAGTGTGTCCCAGGAGCAGCTTCCAGATAAGCTTACATATGGCAAGTTTTATATTTGCTTTTAGAGTAAAATATATAATTTGACTAATACTTTCTGTGGATTTTTTATCTGTACCTATTGATAAGTAAATTGAATTAGGCAAGAGAATTGTTCAGTACATATGGGTACAGGTGGACATCTCAGCTAAGTTTCATTTTCAGCTATTTTTTTACAGGAAATATAGGCAATTGTGTATTCACTGTCACCGTGTTATTCCCATTGTAATATTTAATTGCTGTCCTTTCTTTGCAGGGTACTGCTAATCCATGTAAATGTGCAGAATTTATAGTAGCATAGAAAGAAACAGAAAACTAACAAATGAGCCCACTGGTCAATAAAATGATTACACTTCAAGTCCTTTTGTGTATTTCCCAACTCAGACAGTCCAGGCAAAGACCTTCTGACACAAGATGAATAAACCTATTTTTCCTAATGTAAAAATGCAGTAGAAGAGACCTGCAAGTGCAAAGCTACCACAAACTAATTGAAACAGCTACGTAGAAAGAATAAGGGACGACCTTCCACAGACCCATAAGTTTGACCAGCCTTATATGTAAAGCCATGGAAAAACTTATCATGGAGTTATTCAGCCAGGACATAGGGAACCTCCAAACACTATACTCATCTCAGTGTGGATCCATCATGAGCAAGTCATGCTTTATCAACCTGGTGGATTTTTTTGAAAAAAAATCACCAAAGCAATAGATGAAGGCAAAATAGTATGCACTGCATACCTTGACCTGGCCAAAGCTTTTGACACAGTTCCCCACTCTGGTATAGTAGAAAAGATAAATAAACAGGGAATAAACCCTTATGTAACCCACTGGATTGCCAACTGGCTTACAGATAGGATGCAGATAATCAAAACAGGGGAAGTTATCTCCACAAAGAGACCACTCACCATTACAGTCCCCTAGGATTCTGTGCTTGGATTCTCTGAAGCAAATGCCAATACCAAAGGGCTCTGGCTGACTAAGTTTGCAGATGACTGCAATCTAGAAGCAGTCACTGAATCTCCAAATAACCTAGCCATTCTGCAGGAAGATTTGTCTCAAGTAAATAACTTGTGTTAAAATCATGGTCTGAAGCTAAATGCCAAAAATACATTATTGTATCCTTTGGGAAATCAAGGAAATCCTGTATTGTACATTTTATAAACAAAGGGATTGTGTCTAGATCTAGGGATGTCATCATCTCATTTAATTAGCCCTTATGAGGCCAATCACTGAATATAGTGCCCCCTTTGGCATGTATCTGTCCAGACACATGCAACAACTGGAACACCCACAGAGATACCATAGAAAAAGTATAAAAGGCCTAAACAACATGTCTCACATGGACTGATTCAAAGCCCTGTCACTATATTCAGCATCCTACAGACAGCTATGTGGTGACATGTGTTTGCCACAAGACATTCTACAAACCATTGTTAATGGATTTACTGCACATCAACAAGTCAAATGGCATCAGAAATATGTTGTCTAGTGATCTAAACCTCTTCTGTAACATCAACAGAACTGCTTGTTGGGGCAGGTATATTTCACTGATAATATATTTACTATTGAACAGACTCACCATATAATAAAACAAAGTTCATCCCTCTTCATTTTCAAATGCAGTTTAAGTCTATGGGTGGGAAACAGAAAATTTAGCTTAGGACTGCTGCCAATACTACTAATAGACAGAAGCAGCTTCTAAATGCTTTATCCCATACATAGGTCCACTCAAATTATCTATGGTATGATCCCAGTTATTCTCATTAGAGGTAATATATAACTATTGACCATGGGATGGGTAAGGTCAGTGTATAAAAAAATAGGATAGGTTATGGAAATCAGCTGGGCATAAAATGGCCCATAAGGGCAGCTAGCCTAGTACTTAGCCATGAACCCATGAACCTATGGAAATCCCTTGCTAAAGGTTATTACAAGACAGAATTAAAGCAGTAACAATGAGAGAAAGAGCAATTAGTTTACAAAAAATACAGTGAAATGTATACATAACATCAAGAAACAATAGTGATCATTCAAAATAACTTAAGCAAGTCTGATTTAGCAATCAAAGGTACTTAACTTTGCCTGGATGGCACTGGTTGCAAGTAAAACACATCTGGAATGCAGCTAGGACTCCAAGCTTTCCTGATCGATAGGAAAACGAGCTGGATGCAACATGTAGTAAAGGAGGTTTGCTCAACAGCAATACTGGTTTGCTGGTTGGGCACTCAAAATTATGGCTCTGTAGAAAACAATGTGTGGGAAGAGTACAAAAATAACTTAAACAATATACAATAGCAATGAAAGAGGGGAAGGAGGGATTTTGGAAATCAATTACCATAAAGGGTGGAGGCCAGAGGCACATCCTTATAAAAACACCACATCAGAAGGGTGGGGAAAGTTTAATAAACACAGACAGGCTAGCTACATAGTCATCCAATCAAATAACACCAATATTGCAGCTCTTTCAGAAACTTTAGCTTAATTCATTAGTGTGGTATGGGGCAAACACAGAATGCATTTTTAAGCAGGTAAATGATATGCAGAATATGAAAGTACTGAAGCCTAAACGGAGCAGAGACAATTCTCTCATTACTGAATTTCTGCTACAGTTTATGGCACCAGACAATGCATACATTTGAGTAACACTGTTTATATAAAATGCATTAATAAATGACTAAGGCTCCAATCTGCCAACATTACACATTCCTGCCACAACTGCAAATTAAACTTGAAGACTGTGGCCCAGCTGGGTTTAAATACAGATAGATTTTACAAGTAATTCTACTTGTGGAAATAAAAGTACAGAATAATGTAGAAACACAATCTTCCCAGACCTGCAAATTAAAATAGAACACAAAGACCTCAGAACAGACTAGAAAAATGCAAAAAGATAACTTTGTTGACTAAAACATGTACAACCAGAAAAGTACAAAGAAGTATCACCAGCAAGTCACTATTTAAGCAGAGCTGAAATAATTCTCTTTCCCTTTTGATGAAAAAAAGTTACTCACAGTTCCAACTTCCACACCTCTCCAAAACTTGCATTTCAAGACTCATCTGTCTGATGCACCCTCTCACTGAGAACCTCTTATGCTTAAAACATCATTGACTGAGCAGTACTGCTAATGAAGCACACTAGCAAGACAATCTCTGGCCAGACTGTTGTAGTCCCTGCTCTTGAAATGTGCAGATCTGTACAGGTCATAATGTAGGCATCATGTAGGCACCAATGTTTACCTCCACAGCACTTTGAGCAGAATGAGTGATTCAGAAATGCTAATGAGTTGAAAGCTAATTAACATATTACACATGCCCAGAGGGATTTACCAACACCAAATAAGCAGGATGTGTAGCTATGGAACTTCTATCATGCTAGGGAAGATTCCCTTGTTTCCATGTGCTGCTGGAGAAAATCATGGCAACAGTTTTGATTATGACGACTGAGGCTACTTTTGGAAAATTTTCAAGGAATGTATTGTTCAACAGACATACTTGACTCTTTTAGCATGTTGATAAATAATTGCAATGAGCAATGTATACCTGTAGTGTTTCACCGATTCTGTTGAAGTCGTCTACATATATTCTGTGGGTTCATGAAACACGCACATGTTTATGCGCTCAGAGTTCTGTAGTATTATTGTACAAAATGTTTTAAAGGTAGACTGTCACTAATTTAAATGAGTTCTGAATGTTTGTATTGCATTGATCACTATTTATTTGTTTCTGACTTTTTTCCTGTTTAGTAGGTGCACATTCTTGCTCAAGCTATTATGTGTTTTCCTTCTGTAGTTTATACTTTTCTCTGTAGTATTTTTTTGTTTTTTTGGGGGGGAGAGTATGCACGTGACATGCTCCCTGATGCTACTCACTGACTGCTTACTCATATTATGTTGCTCAGTAAGTATAACTGTCTGTAGTACCTCCCTGCATGTCTGTTATGGACATAGCAGTTATTGTTATGGTATTTCTGTATAGGTATTGTAGACTTTTACATACTGCTTACTTCTGTTTATGTATTGTACTATTTTTTTCATGACAGGTTGATTACCCAGATTTGCTACTGCTCATGAGAATGTCTTGGCTTGTTGCAGATACAGATTTATAATGCTTTTATCCCCTTGTTTTTAGGCAGCCTCAATGTACTGCTGTTTTCTGAATTTCAAACTGCTCAGTGTGCACACAAGCTTAGGATGACGAGCAGGTATTCATGAGTCAAGGACCATAAATCTGTCAGTAAAACTCCCTTATATTGGTGGACAGTGGTATGGATATCAGTAAAACTCACTTACATTGGTGAACAGTGGTATGGATATCAATAAAACTCCCTTACATTGGTGACTAGTGGTATGGCTATTCAATTGGACTTAAACCTACTGAGTCAGTTTTGTTAACAAAGGTGTGTGTGTGTGTGTTTGTGTGTGTGTGTGTGTGTGTGTGTGTCCAGTAGCAAGGTAAATATATGGAAGTATATATTGTGCAACAGATATTTTATATTTCAGTCCAAATAGCTTTAGGAAACAGGCAGAAAATTGCTCTGAAGAATATCCTAAGATGACAGTGTCACAACTTACTAATGAGTTTTAAATAGAGGGAATTTTTCATACCATTATATCTAAGGAGTAACTGATATCAGTCTGAGAACAACTGAAACCGAGCATTATAAATCAGAAGACAGTCTGACAGGTGCCATGAATTTTCAACATACAGAGAAATGGCAGTCTAATCCACATACCTCTCAACCTCTTTGAGCAGGAATTCTGGACAAAGCCAAAAGTAATGGTGAGATAAAGGTCCTGAATCAGAGACAAATTATAAATTTTATACATATAAACTTAGAAAGTTATTAAAATAACATATTGTTTGCATTAGCATGCATTTCCTTAGGACGTAAAGTCTGAAACCCAAATGTTTGTTAGTATTTAGTGACTTTATTACTTCATAGGAACTTACTAGGCTATTGGCCCTGAGGCCCCTAGAAGCCTAGCCAAGAATTTAGCCCATGTTCCAACAAGTCAGCACCCTATGCCACTGTCAAGCAGGGACACAGGTGGAATCCCAGGGGTGCATTTTCTGTTCCCCATCCAGTTATCCAGGTTGCACTTAAAAAGGGTTTGGTGATTTGCCTCAAATCCACAAATTTAATGAGAAAAAGACTAAAAGTATGAGACAAAAATCTGGAAATTCTTTTAAATTGTAGATAGTTGAGGGGTATGTCAATCCATCCCAAGAAAACTTCAGGACACAGCTGGAATTATAGAAACCGGCATTAGAGAAGAAATGTCAGTTGAGCTCGAGGCAGCTGAAAGTCTGAAGCAATTGGAGGTCAATGAAAAAGAAAAATAGCATCAGCATAAAAAAAGAAATGTTAGTCTTTGCCAGACACACCTGAGTACTGAGTCAAGGCCTGAAACAAATGACTTCCTCAGTATAAAGAGAAGTACAGCTGTAATAGTTTTCTTTGGGTATTTAAAGATGTGCTTCACTAAAACCAATTGATCAGGATAGTGGGTGAGCTATTAGAAACAAGAACAGAGCCAGATATCAGATGTAGCAACAACAAATTATATATAACCAGGAATCCACCAAGCAGTTTTCTAAGCAGTAGTATTCTATTCAAATAAGATCTCTTAGCGTTTTGGCTTAAAAGCCTTTTCAGAGTATAAAAAAACACAAATAATGCACATACTTAGGAGCTATAATTCTACCTCTAACTATCATATCTCCTATGCTCCTTCCATGTTTGTATGATACACCAGGGTCTTTCTTCCAAAATATCAAAAAACTATTTTGATTATACTAAATCTGCACTAAACAAACTTTATTTAGTTACTAAAAAGACCTTTGCTTTCTTCTTATCTGTATTATTATCCAATGGTACATATTTTCTAAAATATCTGCCTATGGGGTTATTACCAATAGACTTTTGTACCTTTTCAAAACTTCTTCCAACACTTGTTTGTCATAGCCTCTCCTTTCAAACACATAAAAATTATTTTCTACCTCTTTTTCAAAATCTAAGTCCCTACTACACAGCCTACGCGGTCTTACAAACTCTCCATATGGTATAGATCATAAAGTGTGGGAAGGATGACAACTAATACCATGTGGAAACTGGGTACAACTTTCAAATTTGTGATGAACCCTAGTCAGTAAAGCATCATCTACCTTCTCTAACATCACATCTAAAAAAGACACTCTTATGTCCCACTTGTAATGTGTATAAAACTGTTGATTATGTTGAATATGAAAATGCATTACAAAATTACAAGGAATTATTACATAAAGGTTACCCACATCAATTTTTGACTGAAACCCATTATTTTTTGAACATTCAAGAAATCCTTCCCCTCATGCCAACTACCTTTGCAAATAAAAATGAAGTAATCAATAAATCTTAAACATTAAATAAAATATTTATTCAAAAATATTTTCTATAAATATATTAATTTTCAAAGAAACCCATAAACAGGTTCACATACATGGGGGCAAATGCTGCATCTATGGCTGTACTCTGTAGTTGTTTAAATAATGTACCATTAAATTCAAAGAAATTGTTCTTTAAACAAAAATCTAATAACTCAATAATATAACTAGACACAGAACTATCACCTAAAAAGTAACATAATGCTTCCAAACCAAAGTTATGCTGCATACTAGTATATAAACTAGATATACCCAGTGTAACAAAATATATTTCCTGTTTCCATTTAAAACTCTCTATTTTTTTTCAAAAAAATCAAAAACATCCTGTATATAAGAAGGTTAAGTATACTACTGTAGGAAGGAGATAAATATGCTAAAAGGTAACTAAATTATGTGTTTAAAAAAATTACATGCTGAAACAATGGGACTACCTGGTGGATCTGTCATAATTTTGTGAACCTTATGTAAACAGAAAAAAAGTGCCATAGTGCATTTTTCACAATTACGTCTTATCCACATTGTGTTTTGAAAAATATCCCAGTCTAAAACCTTTATATAATAATTCCTTGTAATTTTGTAATGCATTTTCATATTCAACATAATCAACAGTTTTATACACATTACTACCATTTAAATGCTGATAACATATTTAAATACTGAATGTAATACATTACTACCAGTTTGCCCCCTTGTCAGCTGGTTTAAAAACAAATATTTATGTTTATTTAGGGAAGTCAAACATTTCCACTCCCTCTCTCTTGGCAAATTATATTGCACATTTTCCAAGTTGCTCATAAAGTCATTAAATTTCACTTCAATATCATAATTAAGTAGTGTAGAAAAATAAGAAATGCTATTATTATTAATGGGAGGCATTTGTATCCAGTTGAAAATAAGCATTAATTCCAAGATCAGATAAACATGAATAAAACTGTCATTACTGCTACGGCAGCTCATGTCACTTTGATTATTTACTAAATCACAAAAAGCAGTACCTAAATTCATGTCATTCTTAAAATAATTTTCAAATACAATTTTCTAACAAAATTTAAGTAATCAGCAAGCACATGTAGCACTCCAACAGTGATATGTTCATCTGAGATAAGCACTGCACCAAATCTATACATCATTTTTTGGAGTGGAGAGAGACTATTTTGCTGATGAGTAAAGAGACAATTACGAAACATATACAACATCAGGCCTGTCAGGTTTCAGGTCTGCAGCTGTTAAAATCATTTCCTGAACAGGTATCTACAGTAAAGGCTATGGCAAGTACATCTTCTCAGGTATCATTGAGTAGAATTTACTTTGATTAGGATGCAAGACAAAGAAACAAGCATGCAGCAGTGTCGTGATATGCCAGTGGAGGTTTGAATGGGAAATTATTTTGGGACTGTATCTTTTTGTGTGTAGATCTAGTTGCAAGCAGACAGACATGGAGGCAAGCACATGAGGAAGGTGGCTTTGATGAGAGCCATCAGATGGCAACACCTCCATCCAAAGCTATTGATCTGACTAATTAAGAAGTGGGGTTACTGAGACTCACCTTTTGAATGATACAGAATTTCCTTTGAAAGGTGGTACTTTAAGGGAAACGTTTGATGGTAGTAGAAAGTGTGAATTTGAGGTGCCACTGATAGAAGATACCAGACTTCCTTTGAAAGGCAGCTGGGGAGGGTCAAAAAGAAAAAAAGAAATGAAGCAAGTTCAGCTCTCAGACCTAACCTTGTAGGATGGGAAAGATGCAGCCAAGGAGGTTACAGATTCTTAAATTCAGGGAGATACCGCATACTGGAGCAGATGGTTATTGCACTGAGAGTGGACCACTGATCAAGTTGAATTATATTAAATAGTGTGAACAAGAAGAGGTGATGCTATCTTTCATAATGTGGCTGACATGGGAGACAATCTGTAATTTCCTTAGATTTAAGGCATCCTGACCATCTGAAAAGAAAAATCCAACCTCATCTACTAGGCCCATTACTGATCTCCTACTAGTTTATTCCCTACAATTTATCTCTCTCTCTCTCTCTCTCTATAAATATATATATACATATATATATATATATATATATATATATATATATATATATATATATATATATATATATATATATATGGGTCTACTTTGACCTTGAAATAACACTTCATCGAATTTCACTTACCCAACTGCACTTTTCCGAAACGTCAGTAAACCGAAAGCACGGACTGCCAAAATCCTTTCCCTGTGAATTATATATATATATATATATATATATATATATATATATATATATATATATATATATATATATATTAGTGGCATTGTTTATCAAGTGGGGTTGAATGATGGAGTTCTCCACCAAGCCTCAGATGTCTTCTGTTTATGAGTCAGTGACTGCAACTCAAATGCAGATCACTACTAGTGCAAAAAAAATGTTATGCTGTCATATAAACATTCCACTGGTAAAAAATGCACTCTGAGAAATAAAAAGACTTATTAGCAAGATTAATTGGATTTAAGAGTTCTGGTCTTAAATGTAGAAATATCTATTCAGAATAAATTAAGTTAAAGCAGACGGCATTTGAACATACCTGAATGTCTAGTCTCTACAGTGGTTTGACTGTGCAAAAACATAGCTATGAAAAGATACTTTTTGAGAAAAAAATTAGTCTTTGATGATGAAATCGGAATCAGTTGTTTACTTACTAATCCATCTTTCTCAAATATACTGTATCATATGTCTGCCACAAAAAATAATGGCTGCTAGGATTTCTTTTTTGACTTCTTGTTTGGCAGTTTTGCAATTTATATGAATTCACTGTTCTGTAAGGACTACAGCCAGTAGTTTGAACTTATTTTTCCCTCAGCTTTGTGTAGGATAGTGAAGCACCCTCAGATGGATTATTGCAGGCATAGTACAGAAATGAATGTGCTCCAGCATTCTTCTTGGTTCTGTCAGAGATTTTTCACCATTGTTTTTAAAGAATTATTCTGTCGATGTAAATATGTATTCCAGCAACAAATTAATCTCTAGTTTTCTGTTGCTTTGGCAAGTAACACTTCAGATGGTCCCTTTTTGTATCGGTAGTTTCTTCTTTGATTAGTTAAAATAATTCAATATACAAATGTAGAACAAAAACAAAAACAAATGGACTGTGCAATATGTTTTGTTTAACACAAATTAAATATATATTCCATTCTAGTACTTCAGACTCAGGTCTTTCTAGGACTGCCACTGCCCTCAAATAGACATGAGAATATCATATAAATTAACAAGCAATTAAAACCCTTACACTTTAACACTGAACTTAGATACATTTTTGATCTCTTCTGGTCTGCCTCTTCAACTGCTCATAGAACAAAGATGATTTTGATGCAGATGAAAAATTAAGTTCTCCTACATAGAGACAAAATATTAGGTTCTGTTTTAATCCAGTAAGACCATTCAACAGACATCAAACTATTAACCATATTATTTTAATATGTATTTGCAAATAAATTATGGATGTTGAGGATGTTTTCATTTTAGAGTTGCTAAAAGATAAGTATCAGAATTACATTTATAGCTATTGGCGCTATTTATCTGCAGTGATCTGTTCTGTCTATTATGTTATTCTCTGAAGGGATTTATTCTGAGAACTATCAAGCAATGGGATGCAATTTATGTTCTGCCTTTAGGATAGATTTTTTTTTATGAAATATTAATTAAATGGTCATCCTTAATATGATATTGATGATAACATACATTATTTATGCATCTTTGTAAGGAGGAAACATGTCCCTGCAAATCAATGATCCTTGGGACAACAAACAAAATGCTGCAAAGCATGTTGCAGTTAAATGGTTAAATGTCTGAGAAAATATAGTTTGACTTTTCCAACTTTTCTGTTCAGTGTTGTTATCCATCTGTCAATTGGCTGCTGTTCTCCCTATGTGTTTTGGGCGAGGAAAGTAGCTAGAATGCTATTACAACATTAATGATTTTTTTGTCCATTTTAGAATATTCTCCTGCATGATATACCATACCATATGCTTTAGAAAGAAATTTCAGGACTTATGCTTAATGTTGTTATCTATCTCTTTGATTACAGTGATTTCTAAAATCTAATTTTACCTGGAGGAGATTAGCATTTCCTTCAGGTAATTCAAAAATTTGCTACAGTTATGGTGTCAAAAATACTTTTGCAGTGGATCTAGATGAGTTAGATGTTAAGTGGTGTATTATTTAATTGTAAGAGGATTGGTTTACAAACCCATACACATGTTGTTCTCTAGGTGTGTGGAAGACTTCTTCTCAAAGTCTGTCCTTCCTTTCCTTTCAGATCTGACTCAATTTTGTCAACGTCTACTTGAGATTATTTTGAATCAAGATAGCAGTTTTGATTGATACACTATTTCATTTGAAGTTAGTAATTTCTGGATAGCTTAACAATATTTTATGTGTGTGTGTGTGTGTGTGTGTGTGTGTGTGTGTGTGTATATATATATATATATATATATATATATAGGTGTGTATATACAATACAGAAAAATAAACAAAGCATTCTCTAAAATACTTTCCTTATTAAAGACTTTCTTAGCAAAGTATTAAAATACCAAATAACCGTTTTTATAATTGTTACTGTTTTTTTTTTTCTGGTAAAGGTTTACATTTGAAATATTAAAGAACAACATACTAAGCAATTTTTAAGGATTGTGTACAAGGCTTGAATCACAGACTTGTAGCTATTTAGGACTTTTTTATAGCAGACACAGTTTAAAGATCCGCTGCAATTTGCATTCAGTTCAATATTGCTATTGTTTAATAGTTCTCCTTGTAACTTCCAACACCTTGGAGTGACAGGAAAACTAAACTGAAACACTTATGCATTGCTTTCAGCAAACTGTCCCTCTTCAATTCCTTTAATGTCAGAATGTCTTCCTAAGTTCTTGACCTTGCAACCCAGAAAGGTAACTTAATATTGATTAACTGCTACATTCAAAAGATATCTTGGATTTCCAACATCTTCTTTCAGATATTATTTGTGGTTTATACAATGGCCATGTATGTACGTATGATGAACTATAGATTTTCCTTGTATCTGGACATAAATAGCATCCATTGCAGATGCAACCATTACATATCATTTACATAATCTACATCCCATTGTAATACATTATCAACCATTATTCTGTTACTAAGTCATTTTTAAAGATTGGGCACAAGGCTTGAATCAAAGCTTTGTACCTGCTTAGAACTTTTGTTATAGCAGACACAGTCTAAAGAATTGTCATTCAGTTGCATTTTGCATTCAGCACAATAATGATACAGTTTAATACTGCTCCTAGTAACTTCCAACACCATGGAGTATGATAGAGCAGTCACAGCAAAACTGTAAACTGAAGCACTCATGCATTGTTTTCATCAAACTGTCCCTCTTCAATACCTTCATGTTAGAACTTGGATAGAAGTTCTTGACTTTGCAACCTGGTAAGGTAACTTAATATTAATAAATTACTAGATGTAGAAGGTATCTTGGATTTCTAACATCTTCTTTCAGATATTATTTGTGGTTTATACAATGGGTATGTATCTACTTATGATGAAATATAGATGTTTCCTGTATCTGGGCATAAACAGCATCCATTGCAAATCCAACCATTATATATAATTTGCATAATCTCTATCCTATTATAAAGCACTACCAGCCATATTTCTGTTGTTATTCTAAACACTAACGTATGTGAGGCATGCAAGTCTTTTGTAAAATACCTCACCAAACTGGAGTGCAAATCACATAGATTCTTCACCTTGCATCTTTATTCATCATGTCCTCCTGATGATGCATGCAATACTTGTATGTCAATTACCTCAAATTAAGGTTTTTCAAGAAATGCTGCTCCAAGTACAATTTCATCTGTAGCCTTCCCTTGCTTTAGCCAGTTATTGAGGAAGCAGTAACATTTCAGCTGGAGTCTTTCTGTATCAATCATTACCTATTTGCTTTTTTTTTTCAAAATGACTCCAAAACCAAATATAGAATACAATACAGTAAGTAGTTTAACTTTTCTTAAAACTGAAGAGAGAAGTACTTGATGAATGTCCTTAGGACAGATCCATTGAGTTCTCCCTTTGCTTCATTTGGACACAGTTTAGCAGTACCAGTTTGTTTCTCTTTTTTAAATATTTATGAATATTTCTCTGACTGCATATAGGTATTCCTTCAGATTAACTAATGACCATATTTATTTTCTCCTTTATTTGGCAAAGACAGCCATGTACTATAAGTAATATTAGCAGATGTTGTATTTCTATATGGGAACATTCAGACATGAGTAGTGCTCAAATAACCACTTTATAGTTACTTGCAATAACAAAACAATAAATCACCAAGCTGAAGCTCTGCATTTGTATGTTTTAACTAATGGCCAATTCAGCTTTCAAAATGATTTAAGTATATTAAGCCCTAGACTCAGCTATAATTAGCTGAGACTTACCTCCGGATTCTACAAGCCTTGCACAGCATGCAGGATTAGTGCAGGAGCTCCAGCAGGCAATATGTTAGCCATGCGATCCAGGAATAACCTGTAGGGGCGTGCACGAGCGCTCCTGCACTAGTCCTGCACGGACTCAGCCCCTGTATGCAAATTACCCATTTGCAGGAGAAATCCATGCAAATGAGGTGAATTTGTGATCCAGGAAGCTGGAAACCAGCCATGCAGGACTAGTGTAATCTGCAGAAATGTACTCTGCCAGTAACGGAGTACATTTCTGCAAATTACAAAATGGAGCCATGACAACTCCAAATAAAGGGTGGATATCATGTAGAAAGCATGCCAATGGCCAAGTATAAGGCCATTGGCATGTAAAACACTTGAAAAAAAAAATCAACTTTTATTTTTTTTTAGCTGATCTTGGCTGTTTAAGCGTAGGGCAGCAGCATTCAAATGGGACCGGGTGGAAAATAAGAAAATAAACCTACAATAAGCATTCTAACTAAAATCACTAATCTGCCATTATACCCAATGGCAGGCAGAAGACAACATGCCCAGTGAATAGTGGTTGCTAAGGGGGGAGGCTCAGTGTGGGACATGTAACTATGCATTAACAGGCAATCTTATACAAATGAGGGGAATTATAGTGAATCCCAGATTTCTCCTGCATGAAAGTCAGCTCCCAACAGTGTAAAAGCAGAAATATCTTGGTGCAAGCCTAGGAGTTAGCTGACATCATAGGGGGGTGTCAGGCATACTGTAAGCGGATTGGAGCCCTGTGGCTCAGGTTTGCTCCTAGCTTAGCACAGCTAGGCAAGGGGTGTGTCTGAGGCTGCCTAGCACTCTTTACATTGCCTAAGTGGGTGTGCTTGCCACACACCAGGTTTTAAAGGAAAAAAAAAAAGTAAACCAGGAAATAGCAGCTCTGTGCACATTTGAGAACTGTGTTTGAGCACTGTGCCCCCAGGCTTAAACAGGAAGGCAATGGGAAGGGAAAACAGCAGTAGGAACTTAATCTAGGAGAACTAGCATAGCTGGCAGGTGAAATGTATCAGAATCAGCCAATTACACAGGCAGCAGACCAGCCCAGCCCAGAACACTACTATAAACTATGGAAACACCTTTCCCTCTGGTTTTTCCCATACTCTACACCACCGGTGTATACAAGCAGGGAAGTTTTAACAAACAAAACAACAAAATGATAGGGACTGCAATAGTTATCATACAACAACATGTGGAAGAGGCTGAGGTTGGTGAGGATGTGAATGCTGTCGACTAACCCATAGTGAGGAGACAGAGAAGAGTTTACAGACCCAGGGTAACCTACCAGGGGCTACATGAGCTGGGGATACTGGAGTGCCATAGGGTGGACAGGGACCTCTTACAGCAAATTGTTGAGCTGTGCCGGCCATGACTGACACACAGAACTAACAGAGGGGAACCCATCCCAGTGGATACCAAGGTATGTGTAGGCATAAGAATACTAGCTACAGGTACCTTCAAAAGGCCAACTGGGGATATGATGGGGATCTCACAGGCATCAGCATCCAGGGTACTCCACCAGTTCCTGAATGCCATGTCAGCACATGCTGCTGAGCACGTATATTTCCCCAACACCCATGAGGCATTGGCCAGCTATATGCAACTGTTCCACCAAATAGCAGAATACCCTGAGGTAGTGCACATATGCATCAAAGCACCACCCGGTGAGTGGGGTAGGGTCTGCATCAACCGCAAGTGCTTCCCCTCCATCAACTGCCAGGTCATGTGCGATGCCCAAGGCATAATAACAAACGTCTGTGTTGACTGCCGTGGAAGCTATCACGATTCCCACATCTTGCATATGACACAGCTGTACTAGAGATTTACCAATGGGAACATCCCTTATGGTCACCTAGTGGGGGATGCTGGTTATGCACTGGAGCCATGGCTGATGACACCCATCAGAAATGCACACACACCTGAACTAGAGCTCCATAATGAGGCACACGCACAGACCAGAATTATAATAGAGTGTGTGTTTGGGATGCTCAAGTCACGGTTCTGGTGCCTGGATACATCCGGTGGAGCCTTGCAATACTCACCAGCTACATGTACCTAAATTGTCATCGTATGTGCCATGCTACATAATATGATCCTGCAGAAACAGCTGCAGCAGGAACAGCATGGGGCAGTGCCACACAGCCCACCCACCATTGCCAAGGCCTGCACAAGCACAGAGTGACTCAGAGGAGGAACAACCAGAGCCTGCCCCAGTAGGTAAAAGGAGGTGTGCCCAGTATGCCCTGGCCTTGGCAAAGAGGCAATGCATAGTACATACACTGACACAGGAGGGACCCAGGGAATGACACCTGTCTCTGACTCGCACATACAGTAAATGGGATGCCAAACATGACACTACCTGTGCTCAATCATGTGTTGTGAGTGTACTATATGCATCCAACATAGGCAGCCCTGCAGCATCACCCTCAATACTGGGACACCCACAAGGTAAGTCAATCAACCTACCAATTGCTGAATGGAGTAGAATGTCTTGTTACCTGTATCTATGTTAAGGATGTGAGCATGTAAGGGAATCGGGTGGCTGAATGGTATGCCAGCAGATAGCAGACACCTATAGTGGCACCACTCTGTAACAAATACTGGTGTCATCATAGTAGCCAGTCCTGCACAGGGTGACAAAACCCACTGCATGAAATGTGCTGGGCCACATGTGTGTCCATATGACATACACATGCCAGTCAGGGAGGTTCACATACCCAACAACAGTCTCAGGCAGCAGGACAGATGTAGACAAACACAAACAAAGGCTGTGCTATGGCCTCTTCATAATGCCTATGGGTAACATCCCCCCAGGCCTGCACAGACAGACTACATCAGGTCAGGCAGTGGGATGTTAGTTCTGAAGGGTAGGAAGTCAGAAACGAATATGTAGGTCAATCAAAGCTAAGACCTGTAGTACACTGATATGCCTCTAGTCAGCATGATAGGTTAGAATACAGAATGAAATGGAGTACCTGATATACCAGTACAGTCATAGAAAATGTGTACAAGTGTCAGGTGTACCCCCCAATCCTGTGTAGAAATGTAGTAACAGTCAGGTGTGCCCCCCAATCCTGTGTAGAAATGTAGAAAGAGTCAAGTGTGCCCCCCAATCCTGTGAAGAAATGTAGAAATAGTCAGGTGTGCCCCCCAATCCTGTGAAGAAATGTAGAAATAGTCAGGTGTGCCGGCCAATCCTGTGTAGAAATGTAGAAACAGTCAGGTGTGCCCCTTCCCCCAATCCAGCATAGATGTGTAGTAACAGTCAAGTGTGCCCCCTCCCAACCACTGTGTAGAAATGTAGAAACAGACAGCTGTGCCCCCTCCCCCAATCCTGTGTATAAATGTAGTAACAGTCAAGCATGCCCCCTCTCACAATCTTTTGTAGGAATGTAGAAACAGTTAGGTGTGCTCCCCCAGCCCTACTTAGAAATGTAGTAACAGTCAGGTGTGCCCCCCAAACTTATTTAGAAATGTAGTAACGGTCTTGTGTGCCCCCCCAATCTGATGCACACATGTCGTAACAGTCAGGTGTGCCCCCCCCACAACCCTATGTAGAAATGTAATAACATGTATCTGTAGGTACAATACCAGTGGAGCACAGATGCACAGAGGTGGCCAAGGTAGCAGGGTAGGTTGTAGCATCTGCACAGTATGCGGGTATGTGCATGCTAGGTTGGTGTGTGTTTCATATTGTGTGAGAGTGTCAGTATGTATGCATGTTGAGGTAAGACCTGGTGGCCATTGCCCACTACTGCTGATGACCAGGACAAGTCCTCACAACTGCAGTGCCAAAGACAATACCCACCAGTATAAGACATGCTAACAGTAAGCCATTGTAAATGTATGGTGGTAATATGTGTCACCATCTGAAAGACTGACACGACATGACTGTTGGTCTAGATATACAAGAAGTACACAGGGGGAAGTACCCCAGACATACAGTATATATTTGAGAGTGTGAAATGGAGACACCCTTGGAATTGTACATACAGGTATGCATTACATTATCTGGTCTTGTAGTAGGGGATGCCAGTGTTGTCTTCTCGAACACTTGCAGATCACAAAGGAGGTAGGATTGATGTATTGTGAAACAGCTGATGCACCTGCACATGCCTGCATAACTGGAATGCCCAATGCATGTCTGTGTGTCAGATGCAAGTAGTGTCCATAGCCACATGCACCCAGCTCACACAAACACCACCCACAAGTACCTCTCTGGTTATATCCCTGCTGTGGGGAATGGGTACAATATGACCCCACCTGTATATGACAATAACGAATGAATGCAGCATGCAGTGCAGGTGTCCCATGCAGGTGTGTCACTAGCTGCAGGTAGTCCCCTGCCAGCATCCACACCACCTCAACAAGACTGATAGAAAGTATTTGCATGAACACCTAGCACACCTACCCTGTCACCACAGGGGAATATACTGTATGGTGGTCTTAGACTGTAGGACTGACAGAATGCAATGGCCTGCAACATCTGGCCTGCATCGACACCTAATGGCCCACAGGCCTCTGCCAGGAGCCTGTGTCTCACATGTACTGCCAATGCATGTTATGTCATGGACACCCAAATAACATAACACACTCCACATAAGCCATATGCAAGGCCATGTGGACAAACCACGGTAACATGTCCATCATGTCCCACTGCATGAACTGTGGACCAACACCAACACACAGCTGTTATGGGGTGATAACCTTAGGGGAAGTATCAGAGAATGTATGCATAATGTATGGAAGTGGATAGAATAACGGGGGGGTGGGGACATGGGCAGCATGGAATGTGCAAGGGCTGACACAAAGCTGTGTGCACACACTATCCCTAGCTGCAAACACATAAATGGGTGGCTACATACCTGCCTGTACACCACAATAGGAGGAATGTCCTGACTCATGGCCCCTGCCTCTGGGTAACCTGTCTGAATCTGTACAGCTGTGAAGTATTGTCACAGCAATATAAGGCCATACTGTCATGTTGATGGATGTACAAGTATGGGTTCCTCTGCCAGCACTGTACCAAGGTGCTGAACCGGATACACAGACCCAGCAGCAAGTGTCTGCAGCTCCCCCTCCAGAATGGCATAACTTACCATGAATATGTGGGCATCTGCTCACAATACCGCACACAGCATCAGTCACCCTTGTCCCCCAAGACATCACTGTGAGCAGGAATGTCCACCTGACAGTACATGAGGACAGAAAACATCACAGTGTAAAACAGTACACATGTTGGAATATCTCTTCTTACAGCAGTACCATGTAGTGGAAGCAGCACAGACATAATCACCTACAGTACACACTATCCCCTGCATGCTTTGTCCCTATATTGCCAAATGATTGACAGATACCCTGCAGAAACAGTTTGCTAACTGTAGGTGTACAACACAAAGGTCTGCACTGGAGTACAAACTACCTGGAACAGATCCACACATTCAATACAGAAGGGCATACTGGGCATGATCACACAATTAAAATGAAGCCCATGTCTGCAAGCAACAGTAGGCCATACATATTTGGCACTTACAGATGTTGGAGCAGACACTTCTCAGTATGCACCAGTCATGCTTTGCAGACACAGTGGATAGGAATACAGACATATATCCAAGGACAACACACTATAATAAGCCAAAAGTAGATGTGTGTTTTGTGTGTGTGTGTGTGTGTGTGTGTGTGTGTGTGTGTGTGTGTGTGTGTGTGTGTGTGTGTGTGTGTGTGTGTGGAAGAGAGGACTGTGACAAGGATCCATCCATTATGAGGCCTATCCAACCCAGCACACAGCCACATGGCTACAACCACATGAGGTCTAAATGTCACTCACTGTAGACATTAGCCATCAGTATCTGTCAGCATTACAGACTATGTGGTGCAAGTGCTAGCTGTGCAACATGACTGTACAAGGAAGTAGTCATCTAGCAGCTGTAGACACATACCTGTGGAATATAACCCTGCATGTGCCCTCATGTGGTGTGTCAACCTCTAGATGAATAGGTTATGGCCCACGCACACACACTGCCCTCCCCATAGCCCTACTATGACAAGCCTGCTGACGTCATCCACTTTGAAATACGCCTTTGGGAAAATTATAGCCCAGTAATTTCTGTGGTGTGTCCTATAACTGTGTACTGCTGGAGTGTGATAAACTGGTTAGGTAGGAGTTCTAATCTCAAACATGGCAACTGTGTGTGTCTCTGTGTAGAAAGCAATGCTTTTTAGGCTAGTCACACTCACTACAATTCAAATGCCCTACTTTGGCAAGGCTACTGATGTCATTCACTGTGAAATACACCTTCTGGAAAGCTGTAGCCTAATAATTCCCGTGGCATGCCCTATAACTCTGTACTGCTGCAGTGTGCAATGCTAGTTAGGCAGGAGTTCTACTCCCAGACATGGCTAGTGTGTGTGTCTCTGCCTGTGGAGAGAACAATACCTTTAGGCTAGTCACACTCACTACAATTCAAATGCCCTACTTTGGCAAGGCTGCTGTTGGCATTCGCTGTGAAATACACCTTTTGGAAAGCTGTAGCGCAGTAATCTCCACAGTGCATCCTATAACTGTGTACTGCTGTAGTGTGATAAACTAGTTAGGTAGGACATGGCAACAGTGTGTGTGTGTGTGTGTGTGTGTGTGTGTGTGTGTGTGTGTGTGTGTGTGTGTGTGTGTGTCTCTGTCTGTCTGTCTGTGTAAAGAGCAATGTTTTTTAGGCTAGTCACACCCACTACAATTCAAATGCTCTACTTTGGCAAGGCTGCTAATGTCATTCACTGTGAAATACACCTTTTGGAAAGCTGTAACCCACTAATCTCTGTGATGCATCCCATAACTGCATCCTGCTGTAGTGTGATAAACTAGTTAGGTAGGAGTTCTAATCCCAGACATGATAACTGTGTGTGTGTCTGTGTGTCTGTGTAGTGAGCAATGTTTTTAGGCTACTCACTCTCACTACAAATCAAATGTCATACACTGGCATGCCTGCTGATGTCATTTACTGTGAAATACACCATTGGGGAAGGAGTACTCCAGTAATCCCTGTGGCACGTCCTAGAAAAGTGTAATGCTGTAGTGTTATATAGAACTCTGGTAGGGGTTCTATTCCCACACATGGCAGGTGTGGATGTTTGTGTGTCTGTGTAGGGGACAATGCTTTTTTAGACTAGTCACACTCACTACAATTCAAATGCCCTACCTTAACAATCCTGCTGATATCATTCACTGTGAAATATACCTTTGGGGAAAGAGTACTCCAGTAATCCCTGTGGCACATCCTATAAAAGTGTAATGCTATAATGTGATATAGAACTCTGGTAGGGGTTCTATTCCCACACATGGCAGATGTGGATGTGTATGTTTCTATGTCTGTGTACAGAGCAATCCTTATTAGGCTAGTCACACTCACTACAATTCAAATGCTCTACTTTGGCAACCCTGCTGATGCCATTCACTGTGAAATACACCTATGGGGAAGAAGTACTTCACTAATCCCCGTGGCATGTCCTATAACAGTGCAATGCTGTAGTGTGATATAGAACTCTGTCAGGGGTTCTATTCCCACACATGGCAAGTGCAGATGTTTGTGTATGTGCTTCTATGTCTGCATAGGGAGCAATGCTTTTTAGGCTAGTCACACTCACTACAATTCAAATGCCGTACTATGGCAATCCTGCTGATGTCAATCACTGTGAAATACACCTTTGGGGAAGGAGTATTCCAATAATCTCCATGGCACATCCTATAACTGCATAGTGCTGTAGTGTAATAAACTAGTTAGGTAGGAGTTCTAATCCCAGATATGTCAGGTGTGTCTGTGTTTGTCGTTTGTATCCTGTGTGGAGGTGGCTGTGAGTGTGTAACAACTGGACTCATTGCAGAGTGAGTTTTGCATATTTCTTATATGGTGGCCCTAGTATGTTTCACAATGTCCACCGAACAGGGATAACAGATGTGAAATAGCCAAGAGGTTGGGGTGCAAATTCATATCCCTACATGTGACATCAAGGTCAGGCGAAGACAGTTAGCAACCCTTGTATTACCCAGAGAACACTCTCAACCCATGTCTCATACACACACACACACACACACACACACACACACACACACACACACACACACACACACACACACACACACACACACACACACACTTGCCTAGGCTACAACCGCTATGTTGGTAGTACCCTGCATATTGCCAACTGTTAGTAACCATGGTGTGATTGCAGTGGACTACAGAGGGCATGACACCCTGTCCATCAGTCCAATAGGCACGTACATGCAGACAGTGCACCTTCCCAATGTTCCCCACTAGACACCTGCAACACCTGTTGTGCCATCAAATGTGGCCCACAAAGGACATACCATGCCTGAAACACATGCCCTGTATGGACAGATGCCACTGACACCAGGGAATACCTGTATCATGCTATCAATGTAGGTGCAGGGTCAACCTGCTGTCCATTAACAGTTCCCGCCACATGAGGCCAGGACTGGCACATCTGATGATAACAACCTGTGTAGACAACATGGGCCAGACACCCCCGGTACAGTTCCACATATCACTGTGCATGCATGTGGGACATGTGCACATCCCAGACACCATCCATGTCTTGGACTAAGGAACACATACATGGCAAGCAATGCACAGCAATGGCCACACACAGTAGTTACCCAGGTGACTGGATGGTGAATACAATACCCACCTGTGTGGGTAAATCCAGACACTACACCCCTGAATCACACTGCATACCATTGTCATGTGGTCTGATGCCAAGGTATACCCATCACCTAGCCTTGTATAGCCATCTTGCACAATTGACCACAACACAACCATGAAGCAATGCACCCATGAATGTCAGTACTGGCACCCTGTGTCTGTGTGTGTGGTGTATGATGCCTATGACCACATTCACTCTCACTACAACCCCCATTGGCATATTGAAGCATGCAGTTTGATGTCAGACACCTCCACACACCCTTTGCCCATATAACCTCTGCATAACCCCTGTGGTGCATATGATACCTGAACAGTACTGTGCTATGGCAATCTAACTACTGATTAGTTGTATTCCTGACCCAGCAAAGTGTGTCAAAGTGTGTGGGTTCCTGTGAGAGTGTGGCTGTGTTGATGCTGACACCTGTTCATGTGGACAGGTATGTATACTACACCTACCGTATACCTAACATCACTGTTGCAGATGTCACTCATCATCACATATTCGTTTGGAGGTCTCCTCAACATGTAACCTGTGTGGTGCATCCAATAACTGCATAGACATGTGATAGCAATACATAGTCAGTCAGGGATTTGATATCCTGTTCTGGTAGGTGCATGACACAAACATGCTTAAGTTTTACTCTCCCACCCCTCCCTGACTTATCTTTGCAGCTGTCTACCTCTCTCACTCCCTCACTGGTGGATGTGGAGACTTACACCTGCTTTGTTTAGGCAGCAGCATGTGTATTGTAAGTGATGCTCATCATCAGCTGATGGCCTGCCTCTGCACAAATTGCAGCCCTCCTCTAACTGATTGCATGTGGAACAGCTTTGGTAACATTCCCATAGCCAATTGCATGGAAACACACTCCAATGACTAGGAAAATCATGTTGTTGTTGGGCTTTTTCATTCACTGTGAGCAGGAACTAAATCTATTGTTTGGCAAACAACATCACAGATGGATTGGGGATTTACCTCGAACAACATACACTGTGGAAACAGGCCAGCATACAGGACGGGGATGTGCCTGACTTGACTACAGACTGTAAGTGCTGTTATACTGCATTTAGAGTAATGTTGGTTTAACAGGGTGTGTATGGATATGGCTGTCCTACATGTTTTAATACCTGTCATGTCAGTGCTTTGTTTATGAGGAAACCTCCATCTGTAGGGTCATCTGCAGACTGGACAGTGTGTGGTGCTTTTTGTTTCATGTATTACCCACATAACACCTATCTGTGAACTGCAGAAGGTAATGTGAGGATTGCAGTCTGTAGATGGTGACAGCCATAATAGTTACTGACTTCATATCCCTCATAGGACATATGTTGCAACAAACTCTGTTACAACACTAAATGTATGAGGTTATCACAGCAACATGTCAATATTGTCCCTGTGTTTGTGCCTCCAGCCACAACTCTGTCAACCTTTGTACATATGTCATGTAGCAAGAGGTTAATTTGTGCTTTACACCATATTTAGTGACATCATATCTGATAACAAGCCAGTGAGATATAATGCTACACATGTTATGTATGATAGGGGTTATATGTGATGACATAACCAGGACATTCTGTGGTTGTGTGTACAGTACTGAGGTCTGTGTACTTATGGGGATTGTTGACAGTGTGTGTATTATTAATATATACCTTGGCCTGTGTACAGACTGTGGTAGATGTCATTGTTCTTGATCCGTTCTATCTGATGTTACATGCCGCTCCACTGTATGTTATCCTATCTGCATACACGTCTATAGGGCCAAACACACACATGTCCCATACCACAGACAGGTATCAGACCATAATGTGTAGCAGCCCAGTATATTTAGGCTTAGTGTGTGAGTGGCACATATGAGGATGGTGTTGAACAGATAGTCTATATACTGTAATATTATGCTAGGTTACCATATGTGGCTGTGGCTCTGCTCACATTGGTGTTGGTTATGCACTTTCACACAGGTGTCTGTTACTCTGTGCTGTGACATGCCTGTAGAGCCTGCTATATATGCAGGTACATGTGTATTCTCCCATAGGAAATGTAGGCCAGTGTTGAGCCAGTCTGACTGTAGCCTGCACAGTGCTTTGTTACATGCCTAGCAGATTGTGTACTTACCCAGTGAGATGTCATGTCCAGATAATTGCCAGATGTACTGTTGCTGGGCCACCATAACAGTCATGTATGTTTGACAAAGCAGTGGGATGCTGTACAGATATATGTCAATAACTAGTGGGTAGTATTTGGCTATGGCACCTCTGTACCAGCGGTTATTATGTGTCAGGACAGACAGGGATGTGTGAATGCATACCTATGCGGGCAAATGTATACCAGTAGTAACATGTTATACTCATCTACATGGCTAACATCCACATTGTCAGGCTTGGTCCACATGTTTTGCACTAAGGGGTTCTATGTATACCTCTGGACTGTCCAGAGTGTGTTAGAGTGTCCACATTTATTGGCCATATCTCTGCTGTAGTCCACAGCAGCATTACTGTGCTAGCAGTGGTACTGTACTATGATGTCCTTAGGATATCTGTCTGTAGTCAATGGTGCACATGTTAAAAGCAGGTGTGACCTCCCAGACACACCATGTCTTTAAAGACAATCCCTATTACAGTAGCAATAGTTGACAAATATACCTGCAATACATACCTGACATCCCCTTGCACTACGAAGTTGGAACTATAGGGGCTGAGGTAGGGCTCCACCCCATGTTCAGGACATATGGTGAACATATATGTATATATAATTATCCAGATATCTATATAGATATATTCACATATACATATCAACATACATTGATGGACATGTATATGTACATAGATATAAATATAAACACTCAGATATATACATATACAGAGCAATATATGTCTACACATATACAGATAGAGATACATATGCACATATACGTATGGATATCTACACATATATTGACAGTAGTAGGTATATCAGAATAGATATGTATACACATATAGTTATAGATATCTACATATATGCCAACATAACTAGGGATATCTGTACACATAGGCTGTGCATACATATATAACTATATATACATATATGTATATATACATATATATATATATCTATATATCTATATATATCTATATATATATCTATATATATATATATATATATATATATCTATATATATATCTATATATATATATATCTATATATATATATATATATATATATATATATATATATATATAGTGCCTTTTTTAGGCAAAGTTCAAATGACAAATTCACCACCCTAACAGGTACAGGCAAGAAGAATCTGAGGGTATTGCTACTCAATGCTAGAAGTCTAAACCTCAAAATGCACTCTCTCGAGGCACTCCTTAAAATGGAGAACATCGACATCTGTGCAGTGACAGAGACCTGGTTCAAGGCTTCAGAGAGTACCCCTGCATTACCAGGCAATAATTCATACCACACCTTTCGGCTGCCTAACCTGGACCGAAACACTAAAGGCGGAGGCGTGCCCATATTCATTAAGGATATCCACACCTCCAGGCTAGTTGCTCAGCATAATGCATCCGAGATTATCCAAGTGCAACTAACTCTGGGCAAGACCGCAATCCAAATTGTAGCTTGCTACAGATCCCCCACCATGCCCCGGGATTCCCACTCCTCATTTCTTAATACACTGGAAAATATTAGGGTACAACCTAACACCCTAATAATGGGCGATTTCAACTACCCTACCATTAACTGGGAAAACTACTCGTGTACCAACTCTTGTGCTCAACGTTTTCTGGAATTCATAAATTCCAATGCCATGGATCAACTTATCTACACACCCACCAGGGGCAGCACTATCCATGACCTGGTTATTACCAACATGGGCAACCAGTGCTCCACACCAGAGGTCAACTCCTCGTTGGTCATATCCGACCATAAGCTAATCACCCTAGACATCCACATCCCTCCCCCACCCCCCATTAGTGAAACCACAGTAAAGAATTTCTCCAAAGCCAACTTCACACTTCTTAAGACAGAAGTGGCAAACTTCACGACACCCATGCTGAGGGACAATAGAGGTATGACTGCTGAATCCTACACAAATGCACTTTATAAGCACTTACATGAGTGCATGGATCATGCAATCTCTAACAGAACCAAGATGCTATCCTCCAAAAAAAGGAAGCCAATCTGGTGGTCCCCTGCCATAAACAAACTCTACAACAGAAGAAAGAAACTGTTGCAAAAAAGAGTAAAATCCCATGATTGGAGAAACTCCCTGGTCAGCTTAAGTAAGAAGCTGAGATCCCTCATAAAATCTTCCAGAGCTAATTATGAAAACAAAATCGCCACTGGCTCTAAAGACAACCACAAAGCCTTCTATAGCTATGTCAAGAATCTCAATAGCAACACTCAGATCTGCTCTGAGTTACAGCACAATGGCACTAAATATACAGAACCAACGGATATTGCCAACATCCTGGCAGATAGGTTCAGTGCTAACTTTACCCCTTTGTCATCCCCTAAAGGGCCCATCTCTATACCAGTAAAATGCAAAGTTCCTGTAATCACAGCTGCACAGGTAAAAAACACACTATCCAAAGCCAAGAACACAGACAGCATCCATGGGACCTGACGACATCCCAGGCTGTGTTCTACATGAACTACAGAATGAGCTGGCACCCCACCTAAGTACCATGTTCAATCATAGTCTCATCTCAGGCTATGTGCCCACTGAATGGTGCACAGCAACAGTTATCCCACTCCACAAAGGGGGAGCACCACAGACCCCAGAAACTACCGCCCAATTAGCCTAACGAGCCTGGTCTGCAAGGCTATGGAATGTATCATCATGGAACTTATAAACAATGACATTGGTAATCTCCAAACTCAGGACCCCACCCAGTTCAGGTTTGTAAAAGGCAGATCATGTCTCCTAAACCTGACAGACTTCTTTGCAGCAGTCACCAAAGCCATAGATGAGGGTAAGGTGGTTCACACAGCCTATCTAGATCTCGCCAAGGCTTTTGACACCATCCCCTACTCTGGAATTATAGATAAACTCACTAAACTAGGTATAAATTCATATGTCACAAGATGGGTTGCCAACTGGCTCACTGACAGAACCCACACTGTGAAAGTAGCAGACTCCAAATCCAGTTTCAGACCAGTGACAAGTGGAGTACCACATGGTTCAGTCCTGAGTCTTCTCCTGTTTGGTATCTACTTCTTGGAAGTATAGGCCAACACAGAAGGTCTTTGGCTAATGAAGTTCGCAGATGACTGCAAACTAAGAGCCATAATCAAAATTCCAAAAGATGTGGACAGCCTACAAAAGGGCCTTGCTGAGACAGATGCCTGCTGTCAAAGCCATGGCTTCAAGCTCAATGCCAAAAAGTGCATTGTCATTCCTTTTGGTAAAAACTCAGTACCCATGAACTACCACATAGGTGGTAGTCTACTTTACACTGAAAGTGTGATAAGAGACCTTGGGACACAGGTGGACAGTAGTCTCTCCTTTGATAATCACATCGCCACAGTAGTCAGGAAATCCTTCTATGTGGCACACCTCATTACAAAAGGTTTCTCATCCAGGAAAAAAGAGGTCATTGTTCCCCTCTACTCATCACTCATTAGACCCATTATAGAGTACAATGCCGCTTTTGGTACGTACCTCACAAGACAGCTACAACAACTGGAAAGGCCAGAGAAATACCTCACAAAGAGGATTACCGGCCTCAAAGAGATGCCCTATGCAGACCGTCTCAAAAAACTGCAGCTTTACTCCATTGCATATCGCCTACTCAGAGGCGATCTCTGCCTAACACACAAAGCTATGTCAAACCCAGAGCTTTTAGACATGCTCCACATAAATAAATCCCAATCCCTACGAGCTACACGCTCTAGGGACCTAAACCTCGTCACCACAATAAACAGAACATGCTGGAGGGATAGATTCCTGTCCCAGAGATTTCCCATACTCTGGAACAAACTACCTATCTATATCAAACAAAGCTCCTCATTAGCACTGTTCAAGAAAAATCTGGATGATTGGATGGGAGATAGGAAATTCAGCCCGGGGATCACTTCTGTGGCTCTGCTTGACAGTGGCACAGTAAAATAATTTTCTTGGGTGGCGAAAGCAAGGGTACCTTTGGTTAGGCTTATATAGGCCCTAGGGCCAATAGCCTAGTACCTACCTATGAACCTATGAACCTATATATATATATATATATATATATATATATATATATATATATATATATATATATATATACATATATGCACATACGAAGAGATGTACACATGGCCATATATATGTTGCACTATACAGATGTATATACAGACATATGTATGGGTATACATGAGTATGTACATGTAAACATATATAGACCTATTATATGTATATAACCATATTCCTGTCATGTGTAAACCTCACGGTTGTATATAGCCTCCCAGATGTATCTCACCATATGTATCTGCTATGTGTACATTATGATAAAACAACATATATGATGAACAAGTCATATTAATAACAAGGACTACACAATTTAAGAAGTAAAGGCAGCTGTTCAATACTACTCAGTATGTGTACTGACAGCTATATTGGTAAAACAATAGCTGTTTTCACAGTGGTCATGGTGTAGTGGTTAAGTGTTGTGACTTTAGTGTACAGGGTTCACAATCTGCAAGGGCTGTTCCTTTTGTTGCTGGGCAGAACAAGGACTGTCAGATATAGAGTGGGTAAGGCAGTTTTGAGCAGCATTAAGCTTGTTTGCACGAAGCTAAACAGTGCTAAGCTATGGGAAACACATGGGCACTTACACAGTGTAGGCTTCACTTATCAGTGTGTAAATCTGCTCACCTGTTATATTGCAGCAGTGTTGATACTTGCTAAACATGGCTTAGCCCTGGTAATCAGGATACACCACCCAGTCTGATAACATTGTAGGGTACTGACATCTGTAATATGTGTATGTAATGCCATGTACAATACATGCGCCTATGTGCTGTCATTGCAGTAGCAAGGGGTGTGAGTGTCATGTGTGGGACACAGATGTATATGAGGCCTGTACAGCACTGTTATCCATGTGAATGTGTTAAATACAGGGGTATTAGGCCAGGGTACATGTTGTCACATTGGCATGTAGTGTATCATGGCAGTACTACTGTTGACAGTGCTTACCCTGGCAAGAGCAGAGTGCTAAATGTAGTACTGACAACAGGCATACCTGCAGGCATAGCTGGACACTGAGGCCTCCCTGTTGTATCCCTGGTGTGTGAGCTGTGTCACAGTATATACCCCTTAGTGGGTAATGATCTGATATGTGGAATGTAACTGTAGACTACCTTTCTGTACAGCACATGTTACTGAGGGCTTCTGATATGTAGTTATGGCATACATATTGTTGTCAAATGTCTATATGTCAACATACGCATCCTACTGCATAGCTACTTGCCAAACTGATGACTGTCAGTCCCTGTACAGATGTGCAGATGGCAGGTATCCAGCTGGGATATGTACAGGCAACCTAAGCTTGATTGGCACTGACATGTCTACCCAGTTGTGTAAGAGCTGGCACATATAGGAGATGTTACCCTGTATGCACCACAAGCCATGGGTACCTCCACTACACTACTACAGTCAACAAAACATGCTTGGGTACAGGTCTCCATCACAGACACTAGCCATATGTTGTAATGCATGTTGCAAACATGTCAACTTGATCACCTTAGTGGCCATGTGCAGGATACACCTGGAGGATTGGCTGATGCATGTCATTCTCACCCTGAGGGTCACCACAATAGTGTCTGTTGATAAATTGCCTGGCAGGTGGCAGGATTCCACTGTAAAAACAACCCATATACAACCCATCTCTCCTTGGAAAATAGCTAGGTACATAGTTATGACCACCTGCAGGAATGCAACCCTGTACTGACACATGTGTACATGTGCATGACTGAATATAGCAGTGTCTGTGTGTTAGCACACCTATACTTGGGAATTCCATGAGGGCCTTCACAACCAACGCAACACCCATTGCCATAGTCAGTTGTGGCTGCTGTTGTGTGGGACATTACATGTACCCTGTTAAGCTACTCCCCATACCGGCTACATGAGCCTCGTAGTACCAGCACAACAGTGTTTTACAAATGGGTTGATAGACATGGGATACCCATTGTGTTCAGGCATGTGTGTGTAGTCGTGCATGTCCGTATATCTGTAGGGCACAGCATTCCAAGGCCACATACTCCTATTACAATATCCATTGCCACACAGTAGTACAGATAGTGTTGCTGCTGCCCATAGGTGAGGCATGACAATGCAACACACTACTAGACATGTGGCATGTGCATTAGATGCATTTCCTTGTAGTACCACTGTTGGGGTATACTATGGGTTGTATTACAGTCGCGGCCAATGTGTGATGGCAGGTATGGGAGAGTGTCATCATGGGTTTCAGGGAGTACAATATCCACTGGGGGTTGTGGGTGTTGTGTACATTGTCATTACACCAAGGTACACCCAGTATATGTCCCATGTACCATGTTATGGTTACCACTGTCACTATCAATCATACAGGTAACTGATACCACAATCCAGGCCAGTTATACATGTGCTGTGTGCAGCCTACCTGTAACACATTGGACACATGGTCAAGTTAGTTAGCAGCGATAGGCCCTGGTATCTCATAGGTTCATAGGTTCATACTAGGCTATCTGCCCTGGGGCAATTACAAGCCTAGCCCGATTTTGTTTGGCTTACACCACACCTTGATTTGAGTATACTGTGCCCTTTTTAAGGTTTAGTTTACTGTGCCTCTGTCTAATAGTGACACAGAAGTAATCCCCGGGACAAACCTACGATCCACCATCCACTCATCATGATTCTTCTTGAAGAGATTCAGTGAGGTGCTCTGCCTAACATGAATTGGAATTCTATTCCAGAGCAAAGGGAGCCTCTGGGTTATGAATCTGTCCCTTCAGCAAGTTCTATTTATTTCTGTGCTGAGGTTCAAGTCCCTCGAGCGTGTGGCTCTAAGGGATTTAGATTTACTGAAGTGGAGCATGTCCATTAATTCTGGATTGGACATAGCTTTATATGTCAGGCATAGATCGCCTCGAAGTAGGCGGTATGCAACTGAGTAGAGCTGGAGTTTTTTTAACCGAGCAGCATATGGCATCTGCTTGAGTCCCTTGATCCTCTTGGTGAGGTACTTTTGGGGTCTTTCTAATTGCTGCAGGTGTCGGGTAAGGTACATCCCAAAAGGGGCATTAGATTCTATGATAGACCTGATGAGGGATGAATAAAGGGGCACGATTACCTCTCTTGATCTAGATGTGAATCCTTTCATGATGAGGTGGGCAATGTAGAAGGTCTTTCTAACCACTTTGGCAATGTGGTTGTCAAAGGAGAGATTGCTATCAACATGGGTCCCCAGATCCCTAATTACTTTCTCTGTACTTAATGGGTTACTGCCTATGTGGTAATTTGTGGGCACATTGTGGGCACATCTCAGATGTGTGTCTGCCTGTTATGTGTCTGTTAATGTGTATATGAAGGTATGTCACACTAAATATTGTCCAAATACACCCATTACATCCCCCACTAGCATACTGTACATGTCTGGGGATGTTCTGCATGTAACATGTAACCTGGGACACACATCACCCTAAATGATGTGTGGTGTGTGCAATGTAAGCCACACACTTCAGCATCTCTACCTAGCTAGTTAGGGATCTAGTCCCAGTGTTTCTAAGTAACAGTGTGCGTGTATGTTGATGGGTCTACATCATGTTGCAGGGTATACATGCCTCAGCGGGTCACCAGTCCAAGTGGAACAGGCAATAACCATTTTAGTAACCTGTGACATGTGTTAAACTGTACCCCAGATATGTCACAGCCATGGTGTCACCACAGTGCCATACCCCGTTGTGGAATATGACTGCAGAGAACCATCCTCGTGCTGACACATGTACACCTACTACACAAATGGATAACATTATGGAGACCACAAGCAAACCAGTGTTACTAACAGCTATAACACATCATTGCTGGATGGCTATACTACCTGCCATGTATGCATTACACTTTACTCTTTACAACATGTTACACTGCAGTACTGTGGTACACTGTAGTACAGTCACCATGTGCATCAGAAACATATTAACATGTCCATGCACTGATGGTATGGATGACAGGGATGTGGCACAGGTATCATCATACACACAGGGTGTAATGTTGGTTTGCTAGAGGCCGAGGGTGGGCCATACATTTGACACCATGTGTGTGGGTGAGGGTTGTACTGCAGTGAGCTGGGCATGGTGGTGTGGTGTGTGCATGTATGGGGTTTCCCCATTTGTGTTTGTATAGTGTGTGGGTATGCATGCACACATTTCTGCCATGTGGCTACCCTATACAGGTGTTTATGGACAGCTGCAGGCCAAACCTGGCAGGGTGTGCAGTTCACTGCCTCCAGCCATAGACACATGGACTCTGCCTGCCAAGGGGTTCCATGGGCATGTCCAGGTACAGGCCTTGATGTGCTACTCTCACCTGCTAATGACAAATGTCCGCTGGTACCAGGCATCTCCTGGGTTTGGCCAGGACCACGTGCATGTGGCCTGCTGTGGTGTGGTGTGGACAGCACCCCCCATGCACTGCTGGGGCTGGTTCTGCCACTATGGGAGCCCCTTGGTGTCCTAGCATGTCCACATTGACTACCAGCTGTTGGTGCTGCTGGCCTACGTCCACTCAGCCATCACCACACTCCCACCACACGTTCAAGCATGGACAGGCCACGATCAATAACCATCTATCCATGAACTCAGTTAATGCATGGATAGCACCTGCCAGTTCACGGGCTTTGTCAATTGCAGATGTGAGAGCAGCCCTCTGCAGCCTCAGGCCATCTGGTGTAATGTTCTATATGTGCCTGCACCTCCATGACAGCCTGAAACATGCACCTGCTGGTACCAATAATGTTGCCTCTGCCAGGGGCATGATGTCCTGCGACCCTACCATGAGCACCCAGAGACATCTGCCTATGTGGTGCCCTGATGGACATCTGGCTATGCCTGCTGTGACCAGGCACAGTAGGCATGGTTACAACACTTCCCTGTGCACAGGCACCAAACGCCAGCTTTCCCTCCGCTATGGCCACTGGTGATGGGATATGTATAGGCACTGAAACTGTGTGCATGGGTGGGGTGGTTAAAAGGGGGATGTCAAATGATGGCACTGGTTCGGCCCCTGACAACCACACCTGTGCCTCAACAGTACTATCATCATCTTCGGTGTCAGTATGGACATCAACATCAGATTGCATGCAGGAGGGACCCTGACCCACCTCGCCACCTGTGGGGGAAAACAATAAATGCACTTTAAAACCTGTACAACATTGCCTAACAGTATACACACACACACACACACACACACACACACACACACACACACACACACACACACACACACACACACACACACACACACACCACCATAATGCCTACCTGTCTGAGACTCTATAGACAGTCCCACATATATTTCCATGTGCTCCCCATCCTGCATCACACTTAAACATACACACATTGATATGACTCATTAACATATCAGTCCTCTAAATGTCTAGACAAGTGAGCACAACACAAGACCTGTTCCTACATTACCTGCCTGACCTGTGTGTAGCGGTGTTAGAAGGCCTCACTGCTGTCATTCAATGTTCACCCTGTGTATGTCCGGACATCATGAGCATGGCCCCTATATGTGTGGGCTATTATGTTCACTCCATAATGTCACGCACTGGTGTGTCATATGTATGTATTGCTCAGTACATGCCTGATATGCTGCTGAATCAGCCTATCATGTGACAACTGCAATTTATGGATACACTCCCTGGTGTTGAATAATACTTCCCCAATGCATCTGTAGTGCTGCATACATGGGTTGTAGGTCAGCTCTCTGTTGAATGTGATATTAAGGGTATACCTGGTGTCTACCTTACCTCTCAATGCCTGTTCCATGCTACAGACCTTATTATACTATCCGTTGTCCTGTGATTACATACATGACAAGTATTCCTGGTGTGTAATGTGGCAGTCCATGTACATGTACTGCATGGTACCAAAGGGAGGTACTGCTGTATGAACACCCACACAAACACACACACATCCACACATGTATGCTACATGCATCAACCTCCCCCCACTTCACCAGAGTGATCCTACAGACAAACTAACTAACCAGCAGGGTATATATATATATATATATATACACACACACACACACACACACACACACACACACACACACACACACACACACACACATGCATACAGGTGAGGCTGCACAATGATAGTACACACAATCCTCCTATTACCCATCTGTCAACATGCAGAACATATGGTACACAACAGCATGAGTGTGCAGCTATAGTCAATCCATGTTAGTAACAGTATACATGTGTGTAATGCATGTGCTATGCCACTAGGTGATGCCCCTTCCCCTGGATACCACTGCATCTATGTACACAGTATTGCTCTGCACCTGTTCTTCACCCTGCCATGTACTGTGCACCACACCTCACAGGTGTACATCCCTTTGCAGAATGTATAGTACTGTGTCAGTTATGTCAGCTTTAATGCTCAAAGCCCCTATGTTTTTTTTAGCAACACATACCTGGGATGATATGTGGACAGATGTCATTTGTGAATGCCTGATGTCTGATTTACATCTGTCAACAGCAGTGGACCATGTATGACCAATCCAATACTCTTACACTAACAACCATCAGAGCATACTGTGGCTATAGGGGTGTACACACCCTTCTTGATGTGATGCACCCATCCGTGATCTGCATTGGGACCACATCACTGCATATCTTAACAGTACATGAACCCGATATGTGAAATATATCCTGCACTTTCACATGCAGTGTCTATGGAATGTGTTAGGTGTGTGGATGCTAACCATGATGCATACACTCTGTGTGGGCATAAGTGTGCTATGTCAGTTTGTTGCACCTCATGTTGTGTATACTACAGCAGTCTCTACTCCTGGTGGGGGTATATCAGCGTAGGCCATCTGCAATTGTCAATGTATGTTCAGTCTGCCCTACACATGTCCCCCTAATCTGCATGATTGCAAGGTCTACTCATGTGTACATCCCTTGGTGTTCACACATTGCCATCACTATTGCTATGGGGGTAGGGTGACATCTACCACAGGTCCTGAACCTGACTATGTGCAGATGCAGCTATTCTTAGGATCCTTAGGATCCCTGCTGCAGTGCACTGGTGTGTCATGCAGACACCCCCCCACTTTAGCCTTTTTGCAGATGTATGACAAGTAAGCCCTACACATGTCACTTTGCAGTATCCCAAACACTGAACACCACATGTTACAGCCTAGTCCCAGCTGATAATGTGGACTACTGTAATGCCTTATGCCATGGTGTATCTCTGCAGCTCTTGCCATTGTCCTACAGGTATATACACTGGTGTTGCACTGTATATGGGTGTTGTTCCAAACATGTACCTACTGTACACCATATCTCCCACCATTATGTTACTCCCTGTGGACACATTCTGCAATAACAGGATGTTAGTTATCATCCAGGTGTCTGACATAACCTTCCATTACCCCATCATGGTCACCCCTGTGATGCCGTGCATTTCACAGCAACAGTATGTGCACATGTACAGCATGAATTCTGGGTAGGTGTCTTAGATGTGTGCAGTTTAATATACCATCACCATTACATGCCTGGTGTGTTGGCAAGCATCTACATAAACCATACTCACCAGCTACAGGCTGCTGCCATAGTGGTATCCCGGAGGGACCAACATAAGAGGGTGAGAGATGCAATGTCAGTTGCCACACCTGTGGCAGTGTTACAGGGTGGGTGCAGTATTACAATACATCAAAGGTACATTTCCGCAATACTACCACATATGGACATTTGTTTATCACTATTATGCAGCAACACAATGTATCTGTGACATGTCAGATATGCATGATCTACTGTACCAATGCAGATGTATATGCAACAGTGGTCTACTGATGTGCCCTGTGGCATTATGCACACTCCTCGGCCAGTGTGTGGGTGGCACCCACCTCCACAATGGTGTCCAGCGGTTGGTGGCTGACCAGACAGGCAGGTGCAATGAGGCTGGCCAGGAACTCCTCCACATGTGTCGGGGGATGGATGACATGCCCACCTGTGGCAAGGTGATCCCCCTGGACTGCAGCAGCATGCCAACGGGCATTGTGAAGCAGGTCAGAACAATGATAACAAACCTGCTCATAACTGTGGTTGTGCAGTCTGACATCATTGACCCTGTGGACTAGGTAATTTCACAGGGTGGTCTACTCCTGCTGCTCATGGATGGCCCAGCCAAACAGGACAGGGTAGTGTTGGATTAAATAGGTGAGCAGTACTTCTTCTTTGGCAGCTGAATAATTTTATTTATTTATTTTACATTTGTTGACCGGGCTAGTCTGACTGGATACATGTCCATTTTCAGCAGAGGCCTGAGGAGAAAAGCTCCACTATATACTAGTAAATAATAAAAACAAAAAATAGCACAATAAGATACAAATTATAAGCATGTAGAGAACTATTCCCAGGTAGCACAGTAACAGTGCAAAATAATTTAGCAAAACTATAACATAGAGTGAGGATTTCTATTCCAAATTCTTTGCAAGAGTAGGAATAGTACAATTAAAAAGAAATAAAGTAGTAACTCACACAAGATTCTATTCAACTATTTACAGTATTAACAATTTTGATAAACGTTTTGTGCCAGGGCACTAGTTTTAAGAAGCAGATTTC
Source organism: Protopterus annectens (assembly GCF_019279795.1). Taxonomy (NCBI): domain Eukaryota; kingdom Metazoa; phylum Chordata; order Ceratodontiformes; family Protopteridae; genus Protopterus; species Protopterus annectens. The sequence goes on along the minus strand of NC_056730.1, from coordinate 633,756,336 downwards.
ATCAGCTGGGAACAACATGTAGATTTAGATACAAGGTGAGATGACAGGTTGCAGTAATATAACAAGTATAAAGGTTGCAGTAATATGACAAGAATAAAGAGAAGTTGAATTTATAGGAAAAAGTAATGTCCATGTGGATGGTAGGTGAGCTACAGAGGAGGGGTAGTACTAGTGATAAGGACAAGTAGAAGAGTAATGGAGAGATCTGAAAAGAGAGATGGAAGCTGAGGTCAGTCAGGATTCAAGCAAGGGCATAGCCAGTGAGATTTAAAATAGTTCCTTAGTTGTTTCTTGAAAAGTTGTGATGAGCCTAGAGTGGTCAGTTCTATGGGAAGTTTATTCCAGTATGAGCCAATGGCATTTGTAAACAAGGAGTCCCCAGCTTTGTTGTGTGTTTTGAGAGTGGCTACTAGTAGTTTGTTAGCTGAGTGAAGGGAAGTAAGATTCCTATAAGGGACAACAAGGTTATTTAGTATGGGTGTATTAGAAGGGTAATGGAGAATTTTATAGGTGATAACTAATTGATGTAGGAGAATAAGATTTTGAAGTTCAAGCCAGTCAAGCTTTTTGAGATTAACACAATGATGGGTGAGAAATGGGGAACCTGTGTCAAACCTGGCAATGCTGTGGTAGGCTGTGGCAAGTTTCTGAAGGTTAGATTTTGAAAGGTTTATAAAAGATGGGGAGGCATACAATAATGTAGAGATAAGATGGGTTTGGGCTAGAGACACCCTGGTAGTTGCTGTTAGAAAGGGCTTAAGTCTATAGAGGGCACCTATTTTTTATTAACAGCTTTGATGGTTAGGTCAATGTGGTAATCATAGTTTAGTTGATTATCTATTGTAACGCCTAGTAGTTTAGTGGAACAATTAGGTGTAATGATAGTGCTATTGTCAGACACAATAGAAAAGGAGAAAGGGGCAGATTTAAGGGTTGGAGAGAAAAGTAATAATTTGTTTTTTTGTGATTAAGGAGGAGACAGATATCTTGGAACCATTTTTCTGCTGCTGTAAAGACTTTTTGGGTGGAAGAATGAAGTTCAGCTGGAGATACAACAGAACAGATGAGAGTTGAATCGTCTGCATATTGAATACATGAGGATGTTGGGAGTGAAGCAGACAGGTTATTTATAAATATGGAGAAGAGAAGGGGTCCTAAGATGGATCCTTGAGGGACACCGATAGTGACTGGGAGCTGAGAGGATAGATGGCTGTCCCAAAGGACTGCTTGTTGTCTATCTTTCAGATAAGAGTCAAGCCAGAGCAATGCCGAAGATTCAAGTGAGAGAGATTTCAAAGTGTCTAGCAAAATTGATGGTTGACCATATCAAAGGCTTTAGAGAAGTCAAGAAATAAAGCAGAAGAGTTTAGGTTGTTATTGCGATTTTTGTTGATAGTGTCTGTGAAGGAGAGAAGAGCAGTGGAAGTGCTATGGAAAGGTCTAAAACCATGTTGGGAGTCTGAAAGTAGGCTATTATGTAAAAGATGATGTAAAAGTTGTTGGTGTATACAACGCTCCATAATTTTAGATAGTGGTGATAATAAGGCTAAAGGACAGAAATTAGAAAGTTCATTAGTGTTTCCTCCTTTATGCAGAGGAATGATATGGGAGACTTTCCAGAGGGAAGGGATAGTAGATTCGGTTATTGTTCTGTTAATTAAGATGAAGACTGGGTATGCTAGTTCTGCTGCTGCTAGCTGCAGATATTCAGCTGGTAGTTGGTCGGCTGAAGGAGTGCATGGTTTAAGTTTTGAGAGTAACTTGTGTATATAGGTTGTAGAGACTGTACTAAATGTTAGAGTTGGGGTGTTATTTTGAGGAGAGGTGTTTTTAAGTGTGGGGAGTCATGTTCTTTGCTAGAGAGGTGACTGTTTCAGTGAAGAAGTTGTTGAATATATTGGCTATTAAGTTGGGTGGGGTCTGTGCTAAGTTAGCTGGAGTGCATGTTTTGGTATTCCCTGGATGGAGCAGTTTATTAATTCCTGACCAGAATTTTTTGGGGTTATGATTTTGATTTTCTTGATATTGAAGGTAATATTTTTTTTTATCAAGATGGGTAAGTTTTTTGTGGTATTTCTAAGGTGTTTGAAGTTTTGATGGTCAGTTGGGATTTTAGTAGTTCTCCATTTTGTCCATAGTTTATTCCTTAATAGCATTATTTGCTTGGTTTCTTTAGAAAGCCAAGGGGCAGCTTTGGATTCTGTTCTAATTAAGCGTGAGGGGGCGTGATGTTCAAGAATTTGGAGGAATGTGTTGTTGAAATGGGCAACTGCTTCCTCAAGTGGAAGGTGTTCTAGAGCTGACCAGTTACATTGTTTGAGTTCATTGAGGAAAATAGGAAGGTTAAAGTTGTTTTTGTTATGTATAGTACGATAGCTGGCCTGATTGAGATTGTTATTTTTTTGTTTAGTGATGTAGGTGAGAAGATGGTCGCTGACATTGTCAGGGAGTATACCAGTTTTATATGAGAGAGGATTATTGTTGACCAATATCCAGTCTAAGATGGCTTGTTTATTGGTAGATTTGTGAATCCTAGTTGGGGAGTTTATGGTTTGTTGAAAATTAAAGAGGTTGAGGTGATAGGTGTGTTTGGGGGATATGCAGGAGTTCCAATCAATATTGAAGTCTCCTAAGAGTATGGTTTCCTGAGTAAAGCTACAGGAGAGCCGGCTAAGAATGTTTTCAAGTGTATTTAACTTGTTGCCAGGAGGGATATAGGAAGATATTATATAATGGCTTTGCTTTTATTTACTTGGAATTTGCTGCAGAGTATTTCAGCATTGGCAGGGGAGGGAGGCAGGGAGTCAATAGAGGACACCCGTAGTTCTGATTTATAAAGTAAAGCAACTCTACCACCCTTTTTGTTTAGACGATCCTGCCTTAAAATGCTATAGCCAGGGGGAGTAATTTTGTTGTTTTTGGTGCCTGGTTTAAGCCAGGTTTCAGTAAGACAGAGAATATCAAATGAGTAGAGGTCAATTAAAGCATGGAGTTGTGTAATTTTATTGTTAATGCTATGAATATTTAGGTGTGCTATTGAAAGGGAGTTAGAAGAGAAAGGTGAACTCAAATTGTTAGTAGTTTGGTTTGAGAGGGTGTGGAGGAGGGAATTATTTGGGCCAGGGTTGGGGTGAATGTCCCTGTGTAACAGTAAGAGTATTTGAGGGAGTGGAAATATTTTTGAGTTTTTAGAGGGTATTAGGTAAAACTTTCTAGTTGTGTGATACCTGTTATGGAGTACTCTGTGATAGTGTGGGGGAAGGTAAGGGCAGGATGACAGGAGGTTAATATAGGTTTGTTCAGCTAGGGGAAGGACAGAGCTAGTGTGTTTAGCTAAGCTAGGAGATCTGCTAAGGGTGTAGTACTCATAGGAAGTAAGGGTATAGTATAAAAGAAGGATGTTAAGGAGCAGGAGTAGATAAAGTAGTTTAAAAGGCAAGGGCATGTTGAGTTTGGTGAGCTTGGCAAGGTTGGAAATTAGTAGTATTAGGAAGGTAGGGAATGAGGTGTGGCAGTAAGACAGGAGTGGAGAGTTTGTAAGTGTGAACAAGGCAGGACATTTGATAGGATGTGAGAAAATTGGGGGTGTGGCTAAGCAAGTATAAGTTTAGAGGTACTGGGGGTGGGTGAGAATTGGGGGTATGGTAGGGGAGTGGAGTGAGTCCGCAGGGCGAACAGAGCGGGAAGAGACAGAGAGAGGACCAGGGTGCAGAAAACAATCAGTGAGAAGTGAAAGAAGCACTGGGTACAGTGCAAGGTAAGAGTGGACTATAAGATGAAGTATAGAGAGGAAAATAGGAAGATTGGGAGAGATAAAATAATTGTTTGGGGCTCAGAGAGGTAGTAAAGTTGGGTGTAGTAGAGAGATAGAATGGGGTTAATACCAGAAAGGTATCAGGAAAAAACAAAACTCTAGTGAGATCATTAGGGATATATAGTTTACTAGTGAATAGGGTGCCACCTAGTGGCCAAACTAAGAAATAACGAGAGACAGAGCAAGCAGAGAGCAAACTACCAGGATATGGTGAGGTAGAGGAGAGAGTTATCCTAAGGACAAAGATGCAGAGGGAGGGTAAGAGTGGGTAATTTAACTACTAAAGGAGGGGGTAGGCTGCTGGTTAACTTCGGAAGGAAGTCAAATAGCCTGGAGTGATGTAAGTTAAAAATACATTAGCAGGACATACTTTCAAAAGAGGACTGTTCAGGGTAGAAAGTCTTAGTAGGGAGGACAAACAAATCCTATTCAGGACTCTGTTCCTTAACTTGTATTCCACAGGGCCTCTTTAGAGTGGATAAAGCAGGAACTCAAGTACACAGGGCTGGTGAAATATAAGGAAGAGATCGAATACAAATAAGTAATCTCAACAGTCACAGGGTGTAGATAAGAGACAACCAATCATAGTACCTTAGCATCTAAGTCTAAAGACATAACAGATGACTGTCCTCTTAACACAGTGTAGAGCAGGCACACCAGAGAGGATTAATACATAGCAGGAACATACAATCAGAATACAGTTATTTACAAAATGTCTGATTAGGTATAAAACAATTCCCTCTATGCAGCTATTTGATCCTATATGCCTTACGCCTTGAAGGAGGAATACTTACACTATGTAATTACAGCAATTATAACAATTAAACAATAACACCACAGGTTAGCATTTGTAACAATCAGCAGGGTTGAACAATTACAAACACTATAGCCTTAATGTAGTGATGTTTGAAAAGGGGTCTAAGAATCCCAATATTGACAACAATCAAGTGCAATGCATTGGCTTCAGACTATATAATGCAGGACAGAATCCAACAATGGACGGTGAAGTTAACAGGCAGTAATATGGAGAATATCTATTAGTAGATACTTGTACTACTATGAAACACAGTGAAACATTCAGAAGGATTCCAGGATTACTGGCATACGCTAATACTGTTGCATCAATTATCCATCTGCAAACACTTACACTATAAAATTAAAAACTATAAGGGTGCTTGAAGAGATTAGCGGTATTATCCAATTAGAAGTGAATGCACAGTGTTAATGTTAAATCAGCTTTGACTCATTAGCAGGACAAGTATTATATACTTGATATCACTTCCAACCGTAGAAAAAACACTGTGTAGTTGGGGACCACGTGGACGCTAGAATAGCGGCGTAAATACTCAGCCCGATATAGAAGCTGCTTGAAAGGGTGTTTAATGATGATGCACGTGGACGGTAGAGTAAGCGGTGTAGAATACACCATCCGGTATGGACGCTACTTGAATAGGTGTAAAAAGGAGTGTACTCACAATAATTATCTAGAAAACAACATGGCTCAAGTAAGTCAGCCAACAGAGAGCGCCTAAGCAGAGCCACATATACAATAGTAGTGGTTTACCAGCTTTAATTATTTTCCGGTTAAAAAGCGATCCACGTGGGTCCCAATGACACAGTTGTGTTACTGTAGGTAGGCTGCAAGCAAATACTAAAGGTACAGATTCAGTAAATGTGAGAACAACAAACAATACAAAGTATATGTAACTTATACCAAATAATAAGTGATGGTTATATTCAATTAAACAACATAAAGAATACACAACAGTAGATGCAACTGAGTACTCACATTCGGATATTAGCTTCGAGCCCAAGACACGCAGCAGCCTAAGGGGAAAGTAATAGGGATGGGGCCGCTTTGTGAGGGGTATATTTGTAAAGTGTGACCGGAAATGAATCCAAGAGGAGGAGATAGAAGGGAAGGGGTGGGCAAAAGTTAAAAAGTGAGCAGAAGGGAAACAGCGATTGTTAGTTCTGGGGCAGAAAGCTAACAGAGCTCAGGAAAAAAGAGTATTCTGGTTAAGGGTTAAAAGAGGTGATTACAGGTAGTATAATTTGAAAACGAGAGATGAAATGGGGTAGTATAGGTATAGTGTGGAAGAGATGACTTCGTGCTTGGAAAGAGTGGAGTACTCTAAAGACAGTGTAGAGGACTAAGGTAGAGAAGTATAGGCAGTAGGGAAGAGAGGTCTTAGAGTTAGAGAAAATAGAGGGTAAACAGTAGGAAGAGTAGAGAGACTAAGGTAGGGCAGTATAGGCAGCGGTACAACTATAGCAAGTATACAATTATAGGGAAGATCCAGAGAGAGGACCAGGGCGCAGAAAACAATCAGTTAGAAGTGAAAGAAGCACTGGGTACAGTGCAAGGTAAGAGTGGACTATAAGATGAAGTATAGAGAGGAAAATAGGTAGATTGGGAGAGATAAAATAATTGTTTGGGGGCTCAGAGAGGTAGTAAAGTTGGGTGTAGTAGAGAGATAGAATGGGGTTAATACCAGAAAGGTATCAGGAAAAAACAAAACTCTAGTGAGATCATTAGGGATATATAGTTTACTAGTGAATCGGGTGCCACCTAATGGCCAAACTAAGAAATAACGAGAGACAGAGCAAGCAGAGAGCAAACTACTGGGATATGGTGAGGTAGAGGAGAGGGTTATCCTAAGGACAAAGATGTAGAGGGAGGGTAAGAGTGGGTAATTTAACTACTAAAGGAGGGGAGGGTAGGCTGCTGGTTAACTTGGGAAGGAAGTCAAATAGCCTGTAGTGATGTAAGTTAAAAATACATTAGCAGGACAAACTTTCAAAAGAGGACTGTTCAGGGTAGAAAGTCTTAGTGGGGAGGACAAACAAATCCTATTCAGGACTCTGTTCCTTAACTTGAATTCCACAGGGCCTTTTTAGAGTGGATAAGGCAGGAACTCAGGTACACAGGGTTTCAAAAGAGGACTGTTCAGGGTAGAAAGTCTTAGTGGGGAGGACAAACAAATCCTATTCAGGACTCTGTTCCTTAACTTGGATGTGCATGTCTACATATATACATAAAGACATAAAGATGGAAACAGGTCTGAACAACTAATACAGCAAGGTTACCACAGTTCTTAATACACATCTCTGTCACCACCCCCCCACCATATCAGCAACAACAAACTCTACACTCAACTCATTAGGTATGGCTACAGCTTACCTACCAGTGGGACATATATTGTATTGTACCGCACTTTGTGCTATGTGTTTGTAGCCATGTTCCCTGTGTGGACACCATCATTGTTGGCCTGCTATAGACTATTCATCTGCATGCCATTATCAAGGCCACTATGGTTCCATATATGCCTGTGGTATGGCTGCTTTGTGATTGCTGCACATCTGACATTCTGTGTTATTGGGAATATCTATGTATGCTGTTGGACATTTTCCTTGATTGTGTAAACTATTACTACCAACATATGTTCTATAGAAGAGACACAACAGCATGTATATATACTGTTGCCCATTAGAACCACCTCTCCAAACCCATCTGTCCATGTTACCCAGCCACATCACATGTGTGTCCCACCCTGGGGCCTCCTCATCTACTGGTCCAGCAATACCATCAGGTGGAACCAACCCAGGGGATGTTGTACCCCCCAGGGGGCACACACAGACATGTTCCTGTCCCCTGAGGTCAGGGCCAGGGTCTGCTCCATAACAGGCTCCACAGACATATGTGGGATGTGCTACATCACTCTGAGGCATCCAGTACACATTCACAGGGCCGACATGCTCCTCCTGCACAGCCTCCAGGCCAGGCAGCTTCAGGACATAGACTGGTGTTGTGAGTAGCAGTGGTTGGGAGGCTTGATCCCATTGTATCCATATTGAGGCCCATGGGGCATCCACATCACAGACCACGCACACCATCCTGGGTGTTTAGCCACCACATATGTCACATACTACCCCTGTAGACTGTCCTCTATATCTACCAACCCTGACTACCTCCACAACTATACCTGCCATACTTCCCCATATTCCCATTCCATACTTCATAGACAAGGGCTATGTGGTCCCAACAAGGGGTTCACATGTGACATACCCATCCATGTTGTACACACTACCAGCTGTAGATATCTGTGCGTATTGCTATGTGAGATGTTACCTCACACATAGCATGCAGTGCTGTGGTAGTATTATAGGGGACATGTATTTACATACATATATGTGTGTGTGTTTGTATATATGTAGACATGTACATATAGGTATATATCTATATATCTGTAGATATATATGTCTACACATGGGTGTCTCTATAATTGTGGACATACATGTATATATATATATATATATATATATATATATATATATATATATATATATATATAAAATATATACATATGTAAATATTATATATATATAGTTTTATATATTATATGTGTGTACATCTGTATAAAAATGCATACCTATATGTGGGGTACATTAAGACATCAGGTCCACAATCTCACAACACCTTCCTGCACAACCGCACTGTTCTGCTTTGCTACAACACAGACAGGTGCCACATATGGACACAGCCTGACATTAGGGAGTATATATAGGACCAGATTGCAGGTAACCCTATTACACACCTATGGCATTCCTGCATGCTACATTACAGATTAACATGAGTATCCTGCAAGGGGCGGGCTGTGGATCCCATGTGTCCATTATAATGGCATTACTTCCACCAGCAGCTATTGGCCACACAATATACATACTTCCCATTACACAACACACACTATGATGGCTTACATCTTGTCAGTCAGTGCTGATCTGCACAGTTGACAGGTATGGCCCACTACCCACAACGACAGGCACTATTGTCCATAGTAGTTGTTCAGTTGAACATCATTACAACAACACCTGCTGGCACATATAAATTATTCCACATCATCTATATCATTATTATGGACCAAGTACTACATTCAATTACATGCAAATATATGTCACATACCTGTTGTGGGAATGATGTTCTGTTCTGGATAGTTTGCTGGATTTAATTATTATTTTATTTTTTGCTTTGGCTTTGGCTGTGCCTTTGGCTTTCTCTCTTCTCTCTCTCTCTATCTATCTCTATCTCGGCCGCTGTCCAGTAAATGGATTGAGCTGCTTTGAATAGCTTGCATCATGGATTTTGTAGGTGATGCACATGATCAGGTGGTGGCCTTTGCACCAGTCAGTGTCCTCCACTTGCTTCCTGCATCCAGCATGCTTTGTAGTACTTCCAATTACCACTGTCATGGCAACCACCTACTATAAATCCCTACATCATATGGGTGTGGTCCTTTTACCTTTCCTGTTTGATGGACATCCTTCCTGTGTGTGGGCATCAGTGTTACAGACAGCAGGTAGCAATACCACTTACAGAAGAACCTGCACACTCATGCCAGCTACATATGTGTAGGAGGTTCCAGCACTACATACAGAGTGTGAGTAGAGTTGTTGTATGCATTGTATAGCACTGGTATTACAGGGTTTGTGTGTACATGCTAGTTTAACTTGGAATGCAGTCTGTCTGCATAGCTCTCAACTGTGGGCCTATCCTCTTGATGGCCAGAGGTGTGCCTATTATATTTTGTCTGTCCACCACACAGGTCTTGTGTCAGATATATCACTGGCAGTGTGTGTGTTGAGTGCTATCAGTACATGGCTACATCCATTTCTGTTTCTAACTTCATATTCCTGACTAAGGGTAAGTAGCAGACTATCCTGTAGCACTAGCAATTTGCCTAGTGTATGACAATAGTTTTACACATATGGGCCTGTGTTCCAGCCTCTGTCCTCCACCTACATACCAGGCTTTGCACATATGACATGCAGTCAGGGGTTGTTCTGTAGTCGGCTGTGAGTATGTCATGCTGCCATTCCTGCCACCAGTGCACTGCTGTTGTGTCCCCCACACATACTGTGGGGTTGGGGCCATATATGTGTGGGCATCACCTACACAATACATGTGTGCCCTTATGCACTCCAGAAGCCAGTGTATGTAACAGTGGTATATGGCCCTCTATTATTGAGTCTGAGAGGGGATGCACCATAATTAACCTAGGCTGTTACAACATGTGGGGGTATCAGGGTTAAGCTACCGTAAGGTATCTGGATGTACATTACCATACAATCCACCTTGGGTAAATGCAGGCCTACTGCCTCCTGCCATACAGACTGTTCTGTTTGTCATTGTGATTGTGATGGTATCAGTTATGACTTGTTATGTAACAGTTGCATCCTATTGTGTCAACTGAGGTCTTTACCCTCTAGGGATTGTGTGCAGAGTGTAGAGAGAGGCTGCTGACCTATACATCTGCATTACTTATTGTTTATTGTTTGGTACTGAGTGGCCTAGACTGTCTTTACTATTGTACTAGAAGGCCTCAGCCTGAACAGCAACATATGTAAACCTTTTCAGACTACTGTATTAGTATAACTGTTTCACAGTTGCATTACTCTGTTTATATGGATGTCAGTGTCTAAACAGTTATATGACATGGCATATACAACTGTAATAGTAGACAAATAAAGCTTTCCCATGTATGCAAACCTGTGTGTGGTGTTATATCCTTTGACCTCTCTGTGGGTATATCTTGCAGGCAATAATTTTCGTTTGTATGGGTGGCTTATACAGTGTCCAGTTGGTAAGGTGATAACTGTAGGCATAGTGGCTGTTCTGTGTTGTGTGCACCTTCTACATATGTATCTTCCTATACATATCTCTGCATGTGTATGTGTAGTTACACACACATATATATATATATATATATATATATATATATATATATATATATATATATACATACATACACATGTATATCTGTATCCGCATATATGTGTCTGTGTATATGTATCCTAGGGATGTTGATTGCTTCCACATTGTACATTCCCTATGGGAGCCAGCATGTACTGCATGATAAGTTACTGATACCAGGCTGACATCATAAAGGTGGGATGGGGTACTGTTAACATCTTGTACCCATGTCGTGTCAAGTCCTGGTTATGGCATCTGCAACAGGTGTTAGTGTATTGCAGGGCAGATGTGATTGACTGTTGGGGGGGTACCTGTTAGTACAAGGCGTATATTGTTTGGGGCCTCTCAACCCCATTAATGGTGCATGTGAACGTATATGCTTTTGTTATGTTCCCATTTCTAATACCGATATAGATATATATATATATATATATATATATATATATATATATATATATATATATATATATATATATATATATATATATATATATACTTACATCGATTCATAGGTTCATAGGTTCATACTAGGCTATCTGCCCTAGGGCATTTACACACCTAGCCAGAGTGTGTTTGGCTTTCGCCACACATTTTAAATTAATTTTGCTATGCCCTTTTTCGAGGTTAGTATACTTTGCCTCTGTGTAACAGTGACACAGAAGTGATACCCGGGGTAAACCTATGATCTCCCATCCACTCATCAAGATTCCTCTTGAAGAGAGTCAATGAGGGTCTCTGCCTAACGTGGACTGGGATTTTATTCCAGAGTGAAGGGAGCCTCTGGGTTATGAATCTGTCCCTCCAGCATGTTCTATTTATTTCAGTGCTGAGGTTCAAGTCTCTCAAGCGCGTAGCTCAATGGGATTTAGATTTTCTGAGGTGCAGCATGTCCATTAATTCCGGGTTGGACATGGCTTTATATGTCAGGCACAGATCGCCTCTGAGCAGGTGGTATGCCACTGAGTAGAGCTGGAGTTTCTTTAACCGGGCAGCATATGGCATCTGTTTAGCCCTTTGATCCTCTTGGTGAGGTACTTTTGGGGTCGTTCCAGTTGCTGCAGGTGTCTGGTAAGGTACATCCCAAAAGGGGCATTGTACTCAATTATGGGCCTGATGACGGATGAGTAAAGAGGCACGATGATCTCCCCTGATCTAGATGTGAATCCCTTCATGATTAGGTGGGCTATATAAAATGTTTTTCTAACCACTTTCACCACATGGTTTTCAAATGAGAGATTGCTATCAACTTGGGTCCCCAGGTCCCTAATTACTTCTTCCATACTTAATGGATTACCACCTATGTGGTAATTTGTGGGCACTATGTTTTTGCCAAAGGGGATGACTATACATTTTTGGTGTTTAGCTTGAGGCCATGGCTCTGGCACCATTTGTCTGTTTCTATGAGGCCCTTTTGTAGGATGCTTGTGTCGGATGGAGAGTCGATTAAGGTGCCTAGTTTGTAGTCATCTGCGAACTTGGTCAGCCACAGTCCTTCTGTGTTGGCCTGTACCTCTGAGAAATATATACCGTACAAGAGAGGTCCCAGGACTGAGCCTTGTGGGACGCCACTTGTAACTGGTTTGGAGTCTGACATGGCTCCAGCAATTCTAACCATGTGGGTTCTGTCCTTGAGCCAGTTTGCAACCCATCTAGTGACATAGGGGTTTATATTTAAGCTGGAGAGCTTATCTATAATGCCCAAGTGGGGTACTGTATTGAAGGCTTTTGCGAGGTCCAGGTAGGCTGTGTGGACCACGTTCCCCTCGTCAATGGCCTTGGTGACTGTTTCAAAGAAATCGACCAGGTTTAAGAGGCAGGATCTGCCCTTAACAAAGCCAAACTGGGTAGGATCCAGTGTCTGTAGGTCCCCAATATCTTTATTTATGAGGTCAATGATGATCCTTTCCATAGCTTTGCAGAACAAGCTAGTCAGACTTATGGGGTAATAGTTTCCAGGATCCATTGAGGCACCACCTTTGTGGAGAGGGACCACTGTTGCTGTACGCCACTCTTTGGGTACATATCCTGTAGTAAGGCTGAGACTGAACAGTAGTTTTATGTTTGGGTTTAGCTCTTCTTGGAGTTCATGTAGGACGCAGCCCTGGACACCGTCTGGTCCCATCGATGTTGTGTTTTTTGCTTTGGAGAGGGCGGCTCTTACCTGAGCATCAGAGATGTAAGGGGGGCAGCACTCTGCTGGAATAAATATTTGCCCTTTTGGAGGGGTGGGGGGAGTTTGCACTGAACCTGTCAGCTAGGATGTTGGCAATGTCTGTGGGTTCGGTGTATTTTTTGTCATTTTGGACTAATTCTGTGCATATCTGGGAATTCCCACCCAGGTTCCTAACATAACTAAAGAAAGCCTTGTGATTATCCTTAATGTCCTGTACAATTTTTTTTTCAAAGCTGGCCTTAGACGATTTTATGAGTGCCTGTAGTTTTTTGCTAATACTGATCAGAGATGCCTTCCCTTTTTGGGATTTTGCTCTATCATGTAGTTGCTTCCGCCTTCTATTGTATAGTTTGTTTATGGATGGGGTCCACCAGACAGGACGCCT
>NC_056730.1:633643213-633740713 GCF_019279795.1 Protopterus annectens | reverse complement strand
TCCTGGGTTGGGCCCCAGATGTGCTGGTGCCCGGTGCCACGGCCAGCTGAAATGGGCCAGGTGGTTCGCTGAGACTGGCATTCCCAAATGTGCTATAGTTTTTAAAGTTTATCATCATATGTGGGTTAGTAATAGTCAACACATTCCAGGGTTAGGTATAACAGCATGCATAGATATTCCCATTAACCCAGACACCAGATACGGAACAGTTGCATAGCAAACGGAACACATGCATATATGGGACCACAGTGGTAATAACAACAGCATGCAGGTACATTGATGGCACCATGCCACCAATGTTGGAATATTTCAATATAGCATATGCATGGAAACATATTTAAATAAATATCAACCAATAGCACATTATCAGAACAATGAAGTCATTGCATACCAGTTGAGGTGGGTTACAGATTACACATTAGTATTATGCACATACATCTCACTCTGTTACTGTACACACTCTGGTCACAGCTTGACAACATGGGGGTGTAGATAGGACATACTTGGCTTATTACTCTCATAACAGTTTCAGGAGTTGCTAAAGTGACAGGTTTTTTCTCATAGATGTGTGACAATCAGTTGCATTCCCTGTTTGCTGCCTAGACATCTGGGATCATCCCACAGACTTCCCAGGGGGGCAAGGTGACAGGCAGCAGATATGAGTCCATATACTGGACATTCTGGTCTTATCTGTACAGTTGTGGGGTATGATTCTGTTATGCAGCCTACCTCCACTCCCAGGATTCAGACCATGGCTGTGTCTGCTACAACTTAAACACTGTCCATTAGAGTTGTGTGTGTGCTATATAGTTATTGCTGTATATCTCTTATCTGCTTTCTGTCTTATAATTCTCTTGTGTTTTTACATTCTGACCTTGTATTACAGCACTCTTATACAGGATTTCCTAGACAGTTATATTTTGTAGGACAGTGTGGGTGACAGTGATGAGTAATACATTATTATTCGGAGCAACTGCATCAGTCACAATGCCATACAATTCCAAAGTAAATGGTACCAGTACAGGATATCAGTCTTGTATTTCTGGGCACAGTGTCGGTATCTGACAGACCTGTGGGAGAAATGTTTGTAAGCAATACCTGAATGTTGTCACACAGATTGCCAGATTCCACATTATTACACACATAGTGGAGTGATACTTACACACAGCTGGGACAGCCCCTGCCATTCTAGCCTCTTGGATCCACTGCCCTAAGAGGTCCTCCTTACACCGCTTCAGGTCGGCATAGTGATGCCTGACCTGGTGAGGTCATGCGTGAGAGAATCCCTGGCTTCTGCCTTGTATTGGGAACCCTGGTACTGGCCCTGCAGCTGTCTCTGCTCATGGTCTTTGACAAGGAGTCCTGCCATGACTCTGGACTCCTGGATGCACCAGCGCTGCACCCAGAAGTGCATACCTTCTCCCCTTTCTGCTATAGTGCCCGCAAGGGGAACCTACAACCAGTTATGAGATGTATTCCTACCTGTTGGGTTTAAGTAGGCCTGATTTCCTGCACTTTTCTGTGATTGGCCAATTTTGAAAAGGCTAGGCTATGGGCAAACCTGCTTACCTAAGGTTGGCATCGTTTAAAGGGGTATAACACTTGGCACATTGAGTTAGCTGGCCTATACCTTGCTTGCACCTCCTATGCTGGCCTGTGCAATGCTTATCATTGCTTACATTAGAGTTTGCATTATATTTTCTTTGTTGCATTGATTTCTTATTCATTATATCTTGTATATATGCCTGGTATCCATGATGCATGTGTACGTACACTGTATGGTGTCATTGTGTTTTATTGGGGACTTCAACCCTCTATTACAATTACACCTCACATCTGGAGTTACTGCTGTACTCCAGTTCACATATTTATGTTATGTAGTGGGTTATAGAACATATGACTGTATACTGATTCCTTTCACAGGTTCAGTTTGATTTTACTATAGTGAGTATTTGTTTGGTGATACCTCAAT
Source organism: Protopterus annectens (assembly GCF_019279795.1). Taxonomy (NCBI): domain Eukaryota; kingdom Metazoa; phylum Chordata; order Ceratodontiformes; family Protopteridae; genus Protopterus; species Protopterus annectens. The sequence continues at coordinate 633,738,741 of NC_056730.1, read as the reverse complement.
CTTGTGTACTGTTGTGATGGCTTGGTGGTTAACTACTGTGACTATAGTGTATAGTGTCCTTCGTTCAAGACTTGCAGCACTGTTTATTTTGTTGCTGGGCAGAACAAGGGTCATTGGATACAGAGTGATTAAGGCACTTTTGAGCAGCTGTAAGTGAGTTTGCATGTGTTTGCTCAAGGGTAAGCACTGCCAACCTCTGGTTAATGATACTTACAGAGATTTAGCTTCAATATTGCTTACCCCCGTGCAAATGGGCTTAAACTCACTTACTAGTGCTTACATATGCTTACTCCCGCTTACCACTGCTTAATAGTGTTTACACTTGCTTATTAGTGCTTACTCCCACTTACAATTGCACTTATTTAGACAGTAATATCTAATGGTTCTTGGGAAGGTGGGGGATGTGGAAGCTGTATGGAGTTGTCATTCATTACACATGTTATCTTCCATTTGTATCCATGATTCCTGTGTACATATACATTATGGGGCACATGTGCTTATCTAGGGACTTTGCAACATTATGACACTGACACCTCACATGCACATTTAATGCAGTACTCCAGTTCACAAATATATGTTATTTAGTTGGTTATGCAACTAAAATATTGGTCATAACGTGATTTGCCACGGAAGATGGAATGTGTTGCAGTTGGACTCAAACCGAGAATTTCTGCTCGTAAGGTGAATGCTCTGCCCACTACACTATTGCTATGCTGCTTCATTTGCATATATCTTCCTTGTTATCCTCTTCAGCCATTTAAGCTGCATTAACCATAGCTAAACGATGGGCAAACCCGCGCACCTACAGTTAGCTTTAATCGGATTCTTAATAAAAAAAAAGTTTGTTTATTTGATTTGTATTTACTATTACTGCTGTACACATGGGGGAATGTTGCTTGGCATATGCGGACACCTATAAGCAGTCTCGCTCATTCCTTTGGCCTTTCTGCAGTTCTTCATTGCGGGGGCATGTATATTCTCAGAGCTCTGCTCTCAGACACGCCCCCGTCACTCTTACGTGGTCTGTGTAAGATGAGGAGCTCAGGCAGCACGCCTTCATTAATATGCATGGCGTGCTGCAGTCCTGCTCCTAAACGACCGCTTCCATGCAGGACTAAGCTAGTTCTGCATGGAAGAATAGTAAATCTGGGGGTTAGCTGGCCTAATTTGAAATATATGAAAAACAAAATAAAAACCCTTGTGTAATTTTGAAACACTATCATCCTTTTATAAGAAGAACACTTTACCATAGACTTATAAAGCCATAAAAAAATGGAAGGACTTTTAAAAATTTAAAGAATTTAGTACAACAAGTACTGGGAAAAGTGCATATCTTTATCAACACTGTAAATGCCTTTAAATGTAAAAAAATTACTGAATAAAAGATTATTATCTTCAATAAATATTTTAACAGTGGGTTGTTTTAATTATAAACAATTTCTGAAAATATTTACGGTTAGTGTTTAAGCCAGATAACACAAATATTTCCCCTCCAGAGAAGTCAAAGGAATTAAACAAATATTTTCAGTTTCTGAATAAGATTTTAGAGATTGCTATGCCTTACAACAGTTTTATATGAAATGTAACAACAGCTGAATATTGGCATCAGGAAATTACTATGAAATTAAATAGGTGCGATAACTTATTGCTTCTCATTCAACAAAACAAGAACAGAGATTTAAAAAAAAATCCTTCAGTATGTCAGTAGAGGCAAGATTATATAACAAGAGTATATTATTATTACAATGATTCCATTAACTATATTCCATGGAAAATAGATTACACACAATACAGCATATGTTTACTACAAACTGAACACTAAAATAGTTTTTGTAAGGTGGAAAATATGCCACGTCTTTTGCAGTTTTGGATATTATAAAAAAGTAAGCATGTCATTGTTACATTTTTAAACCAAAACACGTTTATTCTAAAGGCAAGTTGAATCTGGTATCATTAATAAAACTGATGGCTTACCTTGCACAACCTTTCAATGGGACAGTCTGCGTATTGTGGGTTTTAGAGAATTTATGCAATTTCAATGAAAAATCAATAAAATAACGTGCTGATCAAGCCATAGCCTATGTGTTGTGTTTTGCAACATGAATGGCTTTCATTTCTTTTACCTGTGCATATGTTTCTTTAATAAGACTTACAGCAAATTCTTAGGCAGCCAGGGCAGCAGTTGTTTAGAATCTGGGCAAGTGGTGTGAAATGTTTTTTTTTTTTTTTTTTTTTTTTTGACTGCTTGTACAATTGAGATTTGAAACAGACCATTTTGTCCTGGGCCATCTTCAAATGGGGCCAGTTACATAGACTAGCAGGAATTAAGAAAATAAGGGGAGGATAGGGTTAAATGGGATGGAGGGATGTTTAGGAGGAAATGAGGTAAGGGTAGGGAGGGGCTTAGAGTGTTTTATCAAGTGTAACTGAGGTAGGAGACATATTTTGGTGTGAACTTGCTAAGACAAAGTACACCCAAGATGACCTGTAGGTACTCCAGAAGAAAAGGTAGTCCTCGGGGTACTGGTTAGAGGTAGGTGGTTTGTGGCATATATTATTATAGAGTTTTTTAAATAATTTTTTTATTTTATTTATTTATTTATTTATTTATTTTTTAGTGACACTGGGAATAGGCTAGGGCTGCTTGTGTTTAAGTGGGGGCTATTTTAGTCTAGATTGGGCTGATAGTTATAGTGCAGGTATTCATTGGCTTGGTTTGTTCTGTTGGCTCTTCGACATGTTGATGGTTGAGTTGTATGGCTGGATCCCCTGGTTTTATTTTGAATTTTTTCGCAGCTACTTGGGACATTTTCAGTGGTGGTCATGGGTTTGCCAGCAAAAATATTTTAGTGTTTTGTGATGTTGAATACTGGGTTAACAGTCCCCAACTTGAATGTGTCAGGAGGGAGTGGTTGCAATTCTGCTCATGCGCAGTGAATAGAAAGGGTATTGGGGGATGGGAAACTGCCGAGAGGCTGAGAAGTGAGTATATTAATTGGGAGCACTATATCTTTCTCTCTTTCTAAAACTGTCAGTGTTTGCAGGCATCTATAAGAAATACAAAGTTTCTTCAGATCATTGTTATCTTTGATTCTTTGTTATTTTAAAGTTGTATTACAGTTTATAGTCAACTGATGCCATAGGGTTAGAAGTGGAAAGTAATGCTAAAGTTGAGACTGTTAATGGTAATATAATTGCTCCTTAGAATGCTGCAAGAAGCATTAATAAATCTGTGTGAGTAGGGCTTATGTAGCGGCAATGGACCCAGATTTCCACACTGATCAGGATTTTGCTTCAAATTTTGATCCGTTTTGGATTTTTGGCAGGTAGGGTCTCATTAGTGGCTGCCGTCACAAATTAATGACAGACATGCTGTTTGAGTTTTCCTACCCATCAGACTTTATGCTCCGGCAACCCTGTATCATGACTGTGTCTCCAGCTCCCTTTTTAGGGGCTGATTATATAAGGCTTACATCTGAGATGACCAAGGCTTAGTATAGCCCTTCAGGGTTATCATAGCCCATTCTGTTAAGGGGGTTTAGACAAGTATAAGTCCCTCAGCTCAGTGGGGGATGGCTTTTCGCAGGCTTGTGACGTGGGTGAATTCACAGACAGACAGTAATGGCTGTTGGCCGCACACACGCATAGCAGGGCCATGTTTGGGTTGGGGTTGTATGTTGTGCTGCTTTTCTCTTCAGCAGGAGTATTAAATTAAAACAAATAAATAAATAAATACATAAATTAAAAAAAAAATAGAACCAACAAAAGTAATGGTGGATGTTGCTTTGCTCGGTGTGATAGGGCAAGCAGCATGTAGGCTTTTACACAACTGTACACTTTTGTGCAGTACATCCAGAAGGCTTCATCATTTTGTGTGGATAAGGGAGAAGGGGGGCTGGCGAGGAGCTGACTCTGGATCTTGGAACTGCTTTAAGAGAAAGTGAACAGCGCTTAGCAGTACGTTGGAGTAACAAGGTTCTGTGTGTGTGTGTGTGTGTGTGTGTGTGTGTGTGTGTGTGTGTGTGTGTGTGTGTACATGTGTGTGTGTGTGTGTGCACTTTAATGTGACAGGGTTCCTTGGGTTTATGTGTTTCAGAGTGGTGCTGCTGTGGCTATCCCTTATCGGGACCAGTGTCCTCTTCTAGTTGCAGTGTGACCGGATTTTTCCAGGGCTATGATTTATGGTGGAAGGATAGACAGGATGTGTCTTTGCAGGTTGTTTGTTGCCTGGGAAGAGCACTGTCAGGAGCGCATGTGTGGTATGGTTTTTGAACGGCTGTGGGGGAGGATTATTTTAGTCACAGGTTGCAACCCGGTGGGTCCAGTTTTATTGGGTTAATCTGTTTCTCACGGATCTGGTGTTGTGCTGTGCTGGCAGGTCCCTGAGATTGAAGCAAATGGAAAGGCTGTGCATTTAAGTTTCAGAATTCATATCTTTATGAATACTGTCTGACTTTATGCCTTATAGTTAGGTCCATTTTATATAGTTTTCTGGTAAGTTAGTGGCACATCATTATTACACTGCAGTTAGAAGTGATGTCCGACAGTTGAGTTTAAGACTACAGATCTTTTGAGGAATTGTGTGCAGAATCTGTTATTTTCACTGTGTTTTGGATTTGTAGGACAATAGTGAAGGGTTGTCTCCAATTTGTCCCAGTTTAGGTATGGCTTTTGACCAAATTCTTGCTTTAAGAGGTTGGGAGGTATGTGAGATAGCATGGCCAGTTGGTTAGAACCCTTTTTAAGTGGTGAGAAATCGGAGGTGATAGCCATCATTGCACTGGAGTTGGGGCTTTTGTGTTGATTAGGATGATCCAATTAGGTATACCTCTCAATGGTACAGATGTTCACTGTATGTCTAGAATTTGTTTTACATGCCCATTTCCTGGACAAATCAATGGGTCGATCAGAGGATCTAAGTCACTAAGTAATAGCATTCAGCTGCTGTCCTGTTAGTCCTGTTCTGTGCAGTCCTTTCTGTGATGCACGTTGATCACTTCACAGGCATGAGCGGATCATGGTGACAGTGGGTACAGTGTGAATGCACCATCTACTTTGGCTTTTGCTTGAATAAAAGGCCTAATTTAAAGAGGATATGGTCTCATTTTATGTTATTCAGTTGGGGTTCTCAGCTCATTAGTGGTGGTGGTTTTGGGGCTTTCACTTGAACGTGGGATTCTCTAGTGGGGTAGTCCATCATGGGGGGTGTCTGAATTTGAGGTATTTCCTCAGTGAAGCTGCAATGGTTCACAGGCTTTGAGCAAGTCTGTGGGACTGGTGTTGCCACGCGTGCTTAGAAACAATGATCAGGGCAACTGAGTTTGTTAGTTTTGCGTTAGCTAAGCATTCTACCATTGCAAGGATTGACTTAAAGTTTTTGAAGCAAAGGGAATTTTAGAAATAGTCAGGTGAAAGTTACCATGTGCATGGGGTGGATAGGTGTTATCATACCTCTTTCTGGCACAGATGTCCGGAAAATGGCCTAGACTTGGCCTCATATTTTGGTCAGCTTATAATGACTCATGATCATTGGCTCATCATGATTAAATCATTGAGGGATGGTGTTGTAAATGTCAGACACTTTGAGTTTTATATACTTCTTGAGGTTGCAGTGATGCAGTGGCTAGCATTGTCACCTGACAGCAAGATATTTTCTGGTTCGATTCTTGGCTGGGGTGTTTCTGTGTGGAGTCTGCATGTCTTCTCTATGGTCATGTGGGTTTCTTCTGGATGCTCCAGTTTCATCCCAAAGACATGCTGTAGGTGGATTGAACATTTTAAATTGGCCCAATCATTTTGCGGACCGTTGTTCCACTGTGGTGACACTTAACTGGGAAACCCAAAAGGAAAAGATACTTCTTGAGGCAATATGTGAACAGAGCCATACATAATGGATGGGGATCTAAGATCTAAAGAATTTAACCATATCATTTCTGTAAACATCTGGTGGGGTCTAAGGCATAAAAGTTAAAAAAAATTGTGACATATTTTACACTTTGTTTTATACAATTACAATAGTGTTGGACTCACATTTTTGTGTTGCTATACAATTGACAGCTCCTGTGGAGTATTGGGAGCTGGTGTGATTGGAGTGCACAGGGTCCAAGGTTTAAGTATTGCCAGGGATGTGTATGACCTGTCGTGGGAATGAAGTCTGACGCTCAAACGAGGGAGTAACTAAGCTATGCACTATTTTGGAAGATGAGTGCTTGTTGTCTGTTATGGTAAACGGGAAGGGGGTGTAGGCAAGGTTTTGATGCTCCAGGGGGGTGGTGGGGTCTTTATACCCTTTGGAATGTCTGCTATCACATAAGAGAGCAGAGCAAGCACATTAAGTAGTCATAGAATGATTTCAGGATAGGATGGAAGTGTTTTATGGTGGGGTTAGTAACACTGTAGAATGTGCTGCATCTTCCAGGGTTTCATTGCTTGCAAGCCGTGAGTTATTTCCACATTAGCTCTGAGGAAATTACTGTTTAAATTTGTTGAGTAATTATAGTTGCATGCCATGGCTTAAACTGATATCCTTTAGAGGATTTTGACCCAACGCAAGCTTGATGGAATTGGATGGCACTTTCCCACAGATAGAGGAGTATTTGTTTACATTACATTAGTTTAGAATAATTGCAGTAGGGTATATTCTGAAATCTGTGGGTGGTGTATTAAGGTTATGGGATGGGATGGTAGGTAAGCCTCTTCTTTTCCATGGATACCACTGCAGGGTCCATGATTTACTGTACTGCTAGGGTATGGAATGGTTTGCAACTTTCATTTGACTGACTGTTTTTCTCATTACCAAGTTGAGGTTACACCACTGCTATAATGTGTAAGAAATGGATAAAGGAGGTATACTTGCTAATTCATTTATTTTTGTATCTGTGCAGATGGTGGTGTGACGATGGGCTTCCAGTTACTGTGGCATTTCTCAGCAAGGTCCCAGATGGTGGAAGCAAGTTTGTATCGGATATCTGATTTGCTATGGTGTTGAGCAATGTGGTCATACCTGGGAGTATGCTAAGTGGTCAACAGCTACTCCTGCATTGGTAGAGTGATAATTTTGTCTATAAATAAGACATTGTTTATTTCACAGGGTTATCTGGTGTACTGCTACTAAGGGAGCTGGGGTAGATTTATGGGATCTTTGGTAGGACATTTAATCTAGAGGGGTGTTTTGCATTTGGTAGTGTCTGCTTTTTATGCAGTTGATGAATGAGATATCCTTTTGCTGGTGTATAATGGTCATTAAGAATTTGGATTATGCATGTGTGGAGTATTTACAGTCTTTTCTTTTACAGATCACCGAGAGCAGATGGGGACATGCAGAGTTAGTATTACTTGGGGGACTGAAGGAATGAGGACTTGACAGGTGAGAGAAAAAGCAGAGGTGGTTTTTGGCTGATGGAGTGGTATGAAAGGATGTCACGGGTTGCCAGTAGTGCAGCAGAATATGGAGTTGTTAATGTATGTGTTTTTCTTCCCTGCAGTCATAAGGTAGTGTCTTTTCTTGGTTTGAGCTTGTATGGGGAGCATCAACGATGAATTTTACACTCTTTTGTGAGTAGTGGGGGGTCTGCTTTGGAATGGGTCAGATATTACTGCAGACATCAAGGGTAGGGGGTTAGTGGGTTGCATTGCATAAGTTAAGCTTGTGAGCTAGAAGGGGGGGTTGATGGGAGGCTTTAGCTTTGAGTTACTGCAGTTTCAGGATAGATTGTGTGGGGTTGTTTTACTATATTTATTTATTTATTTATTTATTTATTTGCAGTTGGTTTACCAGGATAGTCCATTGGGCCAAAAGAACCCGTTTTCAATGGAGTCCTGGGGAGAAAAGCTCCAATATAGACAAAAATTAGGTACATACATTAACTACAATATAATTATACAGAGTAGAGATAAAAATTAATACATTTAGGCTTGAATTTGAGAAAACATTTAAGGATGAGGAGAAAGACTGTGATATAGGCAGAGTTAAATAGATGCTAAAATTACTAGACAATTATGCACAGTAGAGGTAAAACATTAATACATTTAGGCAAAATTTTGAAAAAAAAAAAAAAAAAAAAATACATTTAGGCATAAATTTGAGAAACATTCAGAATTAAGAACAGTATTGAGATAAGCAATCAGGGAAGTTATTGAGGAGGGAGCTCAGAAGGTCTAAGTTAAAATAATTATAGTGTGGAAACTTAAGCTTTAGTAGGGTGCGTGTGAGTGGAGATGGAATGTTGCAGATCTATGAGGGGAGGGAGCAAGAACAATCCCATTGGGATATTAAATATGTATGAAGTGATTTTTTGAATATGTATTTATTGGTAATAGTACGAATGGATGGAGGAAGTGAGTTCCATAGTCGGGCAAGGTTAAAAGATAGTAAGTGTTTGCCTGGGGGATGACTTGGTTTGTGTACTATTAATAGATTTTGGTTGTTAGACCTTAGGACTCTGTTAGGTAGGTGCATTTTGAAGGCAGTAGACAGAGAGGGACAAAGAGAAGGACTGGTAATGAGCTTGTGAGCGAAAGTCAACTGAATATATGTAAGCTGGTTTGGTAATTCAAGCCAGTTTAATTTTTGAAGGGAAGTACAATGGTGGGTTGAAGACCTGTGGCTGTTTGCGAATTTGGCTATTTTGTTATAGCAGGAAGAAAGTTGTTTTTTTAAGGAGGCCTGAAGATTAGTCAGTAGTGGAGCACCATAGAGAAGGGAGGGAATGAGAAAAGAGGAAGCGAAAGTGCGATTTTGGAGGAAAAAGTGAAGTATAGGTTCTGTCAGCAGAGCATGCCTAGTTTTTGATGAGTTATATATATTTTTAGTAGTAGATGGGAATTATAACTAAGTCTATTGTCAATTAGTACTCCTAATAGCTTAGTTTCAGAGACTAGATCTAGGGGTGTATTATTTAGGCTGGTAATAGTGAAGGAGTTGGTATTAAAGGAGGCAGCTTTGGAAGGGGTGAAAACCATAAGTTTTGTTTTGGAGGCATTGAGTGCTAAGTGGTTTATTTTCATCCAGTGTTCAGTTATTTAAAAGGCTTGCTGAGTAAGTTTTTGGAGTAGTGAGGGGGAGATGGCAGAGCAGATAATTGTAGAGTCATCTGCATATTGAATGATGTTTGCAAAAGGGATAGATTGATGAAAGTCATTGACAAATATATTGAAGAGGAGGGGGCCCAGAATAGATCCTTGGGGAACACCAGTGGGGGTGCTTATGAATGGGGAAGTAGCCTTCTTCCATCTGACTGCTTGGTGTCTATTTGACAGATAGCTAGAAAACCAATTTATGGAAGAGAGAGAGAGGTTGAGTTTTGACATTTTAGTTAAAAGCAGGTTGTGTGAGATGGTGTCAAAGGCCTTGGATAGGTCAAGAAGTAGGGTAGAGACAATGTGTCCAGCATCACGTGCTTTATTGACAGTCTCAAGAAAGGATAAAAGGGCAGTCATGGTACTATGGTTTGGCCTGAATCCATGTTGAGTAGGGGTTAGCAGGTTGTTATCTAAGAGATGTGGCAAGAGTTGGAGGTGAACACACTTTTCCAGAAGTTTTGAAATGGGGGAAAGAATGGCAATAGGACGAAAATTATTGATGTTATAGTTGTTGCCTCCTTTGTGAAGGGGGATAATGAATGCTTGCTTCCACAGTGTAGGCACGGTGTGTTCTTGGATGGAACGGTTTATTAGAAGGCTAATGGTTAGGGAGGATGGGTATACTGGATAGTAATAACGTATCATGGACATGGTGTGACCTGGTGGCATTGAGCAATCTCTAGTTTGTTAGTATATTATGTTGGTTAGTTTTGCCTGGTTTGGTTTATTGTTGGTGATGTTTTTGGGATCATACTGCTACTGGCCATGATGGTGGTGTTTTTGAGGTCATACTGCTACCTGTCATGATGGTGGTTTGTGTCTTATTGTTTATAATGGGTAGTTGATGTGATGACAGCATTTTATTAAATGGGATGTAAAAAGAGATCTTAGAGGGGTATTACATTCCTTGGCCAGCAAAAAAAAAAAAAAAAAAAAATTTCATTGGACAGCAAATGGAGTTACAGTATGGCATGGTGGTATGCAATTGCCTCGGAGTGGCTTCAGTGGCAATGGGCTTAGTAGTGGGTCCAGTGGCTGGTAAGGCTCTTGGTATCATTGCGTGGCTTCCTGTGGTTGGGTGCTATGGTTTACTTAGATCATGGCAGTAGTTATGTTATTTGATGAGGTTATGATTTCTAACTTAGCATAAGAGAGGGGTCATCTGTTTGTTTGTAGTTGTTAGGTACTTGACTGTTTTCCGATAGTTACATATAGGGTTAGAAGGTAATGACTATGATCGAGCTTGGTTAGGGAGGATGGGTATACTGAATGATATTTGACCTACTGCTTTACTTGTGATTAGATTGCTGGAAGTTTGGTTGGAGAGAGGGGGAACAGCCTGGTCAGGCTGGTGGGCGGAGAAGAGGGGCAGGCTTGCCCTCTTCTGTTCCCCCTCTGCTGTTGGATGTGCAGTTCAAGAAGTTGGGAAAGAAAGTGACCAGTCGCTCTGTTAGATAAGTTAATGAGCAAGCAGAGCTGCTTATTTGGATGGTGGTGTAAGTCAATAAATTGAAGGTGAGCGGGGTAATGCTGCCTTGTTAGTGCAAAGATAAGTGAGCAAGTGGGGGTGCTACTTATTAAGGGTGAGTGGTTGCACTGCCCTTATAGTTATTTTATGTTTTCTTTCATGGATATTATTACTGGTGTCATGTTTTTGGTTGAAATTTATAACTATTGGTTAACAATCATATTTATGGAAGTTTAATAAAGGTCTTCAAATGTCATTCGGTGTTGTGTGTTTATTGAAATGGACCAGGACAACTACAAATTAAATGTGTGATTTCCTTGTCTGGGCCTAATACATTTACTGCTGAATTGTATAATTTGCTCTTTGTATGCAAACAATGTACTTTATTAACTGTCATTATTTTATAATATTTCTGCAAATACTGCTGATGAAAGACATCTGGTGCATATGTATAGACAGCCTATCCATGTATAAATGATTGAGGCCTGGAGGAAGTTGAATGCTGAAATTGCAGGGTTGAAGGGTAAAAGCCCACGTGGACTATTAGAGGTTGCAGTCTTTTTGTATGTAGAACCATTGCTACGGGGCATGATTAATAATAAAACTTTTCTCTGTAACAAATAGTATTTTAGGGAAGTAGACAAGATAAGGGACCATGTTATGGTGAAGTATTCCCTTGTAATAGTTAAATAATGTGATATGTTCTAGGCAGGCTGGAGTGCAGCACGTATATTATGTAAGAATTTTGCCAACCAGCCTCAAGAATGTTGCAGATGCTTCATGGAGACCAAGTGGCAGGAATCTATAATTAAAGATCGCATCAGTTGAGGTAAATTTTATTTTTCATTAGCATCTGGTGTTAGTAGAACTTGCTGTGATCTTTGGTTAGGTCCAAAGCAGACAGAACTTAAGCTTTGTCCAATTTTTCATTCACTTTGTCCAGTTAGGGCATGGGATATGAATCAAATTTAGAAAAAAACTGCTTAATTTTCTGAAGTTGCTGCTTAACATGCATACTCATCAGGCTTGGGGTCCAGTATATGGAGCTATTCCATTCACTTTGAAATTCTTCAATAATGCCAACTTTGAGCATTTTCTGAATGTCTTTCAATTGCTTAGCACTAATATTGTAATAATCAGTTTCAAATTTTCTTTCTGACAAGGTACATTTTCCATGTTGGGCTGGATTACACTAATTCTGCAATGCATCTTTGAAAATATGCTTTGTTTCATAAGTGCAAATTCCATTACTTCTTTTTTTTTCTGGGACATTGGCAATTTCTGATCCACCTTGACTTCAATACCTGCAGTAGAACCTTAATTTTCTCTGCAAACAATAAAGATATTTCAGCTTCTCTCCCTGGTTTTAGAACATTTATGCAATATAAACTGAATTGTTCTGACTTCCCTTTTCCCAGCTGTCTCACTCTATAATTCACTTCAGTTGCTGTTTTTTGGAATTTCAAATGGTCCTTAATCTTTTGCAAGAAACTTGTTTTCAGCATTGCTTATCAATACATGTTATTTATCTCTTGGTTTGAATTATCTAAGAGCAAAAATGTTGTTAGATGACCTCTGCTGTGTCTCCTGTATTGTCTTTGGATAGGTCCTCTCAAATTAAGCATTATAGTTTTAATGTGTTTGGTCAAATGCTTTGTTACACTTTGAAAGGGAGTGATTTTCTTCTTGCTGTTTTTTCTTTTACTGTTTCTAACAATACTTTGATATGCTTACAATGCAGCTTGTGAAATAGTGTGAATCCAGTTGAGGTTTGGGGTACTTCCCTTACAGCAAGGAAAAGATATTATGCTAGTCAGTCCCATGTTTACCTGTCTGATTCTATAAGCTTTTCTAATATAGATTATTAAAGTTTTGTTAAAGTTCTTAAATGGTCTATGAAATAACACATTGGTTTGGGTTAGTATACAGATATCCTTAATGGTTTCACTTTAAAAATAGATTGTGCATTACTTTAGCCATGACATTAGTGCATTAGCCAGTAACAACTTCTCAGCCAGTACATATTCTATAAAAGTGCAGGACTAGTTCTTTCAATATGAGTTTTCCATTAACTCTTCCTGGGGGTATTTCCTCAGGAAAGGTTCTTGTATAATACATCATTGCTAGGATATATGTATGGCTGTAACTTGATTTTACCAGCCAATGTGCAATGTCCATTGCTTTTCTCTCAAATTGGACTTCCATAGTAGGTATATGGGTATCAAAGGGTTCTTGTGCTATACATTTAATGCTGTTCTTTAATATTCTTGGCAAGCTGCACAATGGCTTCTTACTTCATTCATAATACCAGGCCAGTATAAGTCAGCTAAAATCATAGCCTTTGCGGTATCCATTCCTAAATGATGACAGAAAGTGTGGCTAGGTGTTCTGAAAGGCTTTGGAACTAATATATTGCTATGTATCTATTCATTCTCTTTAGTTACTTTCTAGAGAGGTTTGGTTCTCAGTTATATTCTGGGTATAAAGAGGTGCTTCTCTGCTTCTTTGTTTCCATATCTTATCCCACTGTATTTTCTTTCCATCTATTTAGTGTTTCTCATTTGTACTGAACCTTCTTACAATTGTCATGGTTTAACTGAAGATGAGCCAAGTCAACAGTATTCGATATAAAAAGGGGGCTATGTCTTCTTCTTGTATAAATACAGATGCAAACTCCGTTCTTCACCTAATTTATCATATATAAAAGTTAACTCATGAACAATATTTTCTTCCACCAGGTCAGTTTGTAGTTTCCCTTTCTTTACTTCAATGGTTTTCTTACTTAACTCTTACAATCCTGCTTCTGTTTTGTTATTGGATGTCAGTTCTGGTGTAGCAAGGAGATGATTAAAACTTTCCTTTCCCTGCTTTTTTCAGAATTAAGTTAATCTATTGCTTCTTCATATTCTAAGCAGACTTGTACAAGTGCATGCTTAACACAGGTCTTTTCCCTGCCAGTCTCCACAGTGACTTATTTATGTTACTTTAAGAGCAGGATGGAGTCTTTTGGCAAAACTCAGTATCAAATTGATCAGCGTTCATGCTGGCTTTAATAATTTGTATCCGTGACTTTTGGAAAGGCTCAGAAAAAGAATAGCCTAAACTTTTTTTTGTACCCAAAGCTAAATCTTAGTTTCTTTTGTATCTTGAAGTCCTATACCCCTTTTGTTTACTAGATCTTTATACTTCTAGCAGTGTACCTACTGGAACATTATCTCCCCATGCCTCTCGCAGCTCTTGAAGTTGGGCATTGTATTTGCCAGTTATCACATTCTGAGTTAAATTAGGACTAGAGCTATTAGAGGCATCACTTTGCCAAGATGGCTTTGTGCCTGTGTTACAATTATGCTTACAAATGTGTTGTGATCTGATCATGTTTTCTGAGTTCAGTAGCACTTATATTCTTTTCTCCATCTATTTCTTTATAATAAGTAAGTTTGATAACAACACAGTGAAATAAATCAGAGTCTGCACATTTAATATTTAAATATTCAGTATTATCATATTCCATAGGCATATTTTCCAATTTATTGGCTACCACTAACAGCATTTGCAGGTACAGTATTTATGTCAGTGAATCTGTATTCCTTGTTGTATGCTCTTTTCTAGAACTTGTATAACAAGCCAACTCGTATAGTAACTTTTTTATTGCCTGCAAGAAATTAAACATGCTTAAGTGAAGGAATTAACACTTGGTGTATGCACATCTGATTTAGATTTGTGTATTAAGTTAATAATAGGAAGTCTGCTGCAGCAAATAGCTTTTAAGAAGACTTAAGGTCACTCTGTAATACCCACTGTCTTAAATTACATGGGAGTCCATTGTGTAAATTTATCTTAAAATTCACTTAGATTGTTTACATGAGCTTCTAGATGCAATTTCACAACACACATTAAATAGGCCATTTGTGACCTTGCAGTTCAGTCCATACTAAAAATAATCATGAAACTTAAGGGACTGTGCTCTAGGTGAAGTCTCATCTCTGGCTAAATGCTGTCTGACTATTGACTAACTTGTCCAGAGACATCACTGGTTAAGGACGGAGAAGTAACCAGTTGACTGTGTAGAAAGTGCATAGGTAGGGATGGAGGAAATGTAAGCATTAACTGTTGGAGTGGAAAGTCAAGAAGGGAGGAAGTGAGATAATGGAGAGGGAAGAGTTTCGGTTTTAGGCAGGATTTTATAGTAAGTAGACTCAGACTTTGGCATGGGCTTGCTGCTTTCTGCTGTGCCTGCGGCAAGTCTGCACCCCAGATGACCATAGGTAGTGAAATTCAGGCAGGGCCAGTGATTTGGGTGTAGATAACTGGTTGAAACGGTAAATGTATTTATTTAATGCGTGTGCATGTATGTGTATGTGGTGTGTTAGCGTTTGAGTGATTATAAGGGTATGGTATGATTTTATTTGGTAGGCTAGTGGTGGGGTTGTCATTAGTTTTCAGTTGGGAGTGGGGAAATTGAGTATCTGATCAGCTAATGGTTAAGGGTGGAGGGTGGGGAATTGTTTTATCAAGCACTTTCAGTTGCAGGGGTGAGCGCCAATGATTTTAGTAGTTCCAGGTGATTTTCAGAAGTAGACACTGTTTTGATTTTAGTGAGAGTTGCTTGAGGGATAAGAGATGTTTGAGGTTAGCCATTTGCTTTACACCTTTTTTGTTGGCTGTGCATGTGTATTAGGATCTTTCATCCATTAACAGGGAGGTTAATTCATGTTAATGTTTAAATTTCCAGCCGTTAATGACTTGTTGCAGTTACAGCTGTAGTGCAGGTATGTAATGCATGCCTGCATTTATCATTAATATATTACTGGCCATACCTCTGTAAAATCTTGAGTTACTCGATGTCTACTGAAATAGCTGTAGTCCATTTTATACTAACATGCAATAGTCCTGTTCCACTTTAGAAATAGGTTGTTTCTTTCCCACTTTATCCATCTACAGAGGAAGTCTGTTGTCATCCATACCATCTATTTTGGCAATGGACCTCCTGATGTATTGGAACAAATCTGTTTCTTTAGGATTTATATTGCCAGTAAGCTATAGTTACTGTTTTTCTTAGTTGGGTTCTCAGTTTCATTTAGCCCCTTTGGGGGGGAAGTCACAAAGAGTTTTATTGTTTTGCAGCATAAGGTGGTTTGGCTCAATATTTAAGTATTCACACATGTTTTCCTGACCGTTTGGACTTGGGGAAGGATCTAGAGTGGGAACACATTTTAAGTCCATTTCTCAGGTGTTGTGGCTTGCTGGAGGACCGTTGACAGGGAATAGGTGCAGGTAAGCTGGGAAATTACAGTTTTAGATAAGGTAATCATAGTAAAATTTACGGTAGTGGTATGATCTGATATTTCCAGGTACATGGTGTCACTAAGATTAGTGTGTGGCACATAGTGCAGTGGACAGATTGAAGTGGGTTAAAGAGAGGTGTAGGCTTGATTAACTGAGTGTTTGTAGAAAGGACTCATGTACCTTATGGGTTGTTACAGTTTTAGTGTAACAGTTTGTTGAAAGGGTTCTCCTTATATGAAGCCCGTTGTGTTATTGACGTTTTTAGTTGGTGTGTGTATAATTAGAGCTTGATGATATTGTTGGAAGCTTTGTTGCTCATTTTGTGCCTTCGTCTGGATGTAATATTCTTTTTCCCTCATTACTTTGGGGGGTGGAGGAGGTGCGCTCATGAGACCTTGATGACACAGCCCATGGACTTTGCATAATGCTGTGCTGGCCATGGGTAGTTGGGTGGGGCATAATAATATATTAACAGCTCCACTAGGTAGAAGGGTTAGGTACAGCATTTCAGTGACAGGGGATTGAATTATGCCCATGCCTCACAGCTGTCCTTAATATCAGGGTGGTTACTGTATTGATTACATGTGTGAATTTTGCAGTGGTGCAGCAGTAGCATTGTCGCCTAACAGCAAGAGGTTTCCGCTACGATTCTTGGCTGGGGTGCTTTCTATGGAGAGTCTGCATGTCCTCCCTGTATTCGTGTGTGTGTTTCCTCTGGGGGCTCTGGTTTCCTCCCACATTACAAAGACATGTGTCTGGAGTGTTTCTCCCCAGGCCTCCACTGAAAATTGGCTTTGTTCCAAGTCGGACATTCCCGGTAAACAAGTTTTAAATACATTTTGGCATTAGGCTTATGGCATGGATTCCAAATTAATATTTTAGATATATATATATATATATATATATATATATATATATATATATATATATATATATATATATATATATATTATGTATATATATAAATAAAAACATTGTTACAAAGCATCCTTGAGAGACCCACACTATTTTCTGGATTGTTAGCTCAGGTTTTACATTATTATTTGTAAAGCCTGAATGTGTGTGTTTTTTTTCTCACACCTCTCTTCTTTTGTATATAGTGAATAATGACAGACTGGGAGAGAGAGATGGGCTGCCATTGTGGCTCAAGCAGGAGAGTTGTTCAAGGATGTGTCTGTGGATGATACATTGAGGCTGGAGACTTCCAGTGTGACTGGTGGCAAGACATGAGTGCATTTGATGAGAGATGATCAGCCAATACGAGAAGGAAATGGGCCAGAAGGTCAGAGGATGGTGTGGACAACAATGATGCTACTTCTGTCCATGCAACACAGAGAGCACCTGCATGTAAGGCTGACATGTTAAGTCAAAGTCAAAATCAAAGTAATCTTTGTTGTCATTTAGAACTACACATGTGTAGCCTAAATGAAATTTCATGCATCAGGTCAATTCTTGAGATTACAAAGGAAAGTGAAACACCTACAAGTAGAGGAATAAACATAACTTAACAAATACACAACAACTCCCAATACATGCAAGAAAGAACAGAGATATTTCCCAACAAGAAAAGAATACCTTTCCTCTAGTTAAATTAACTACACTATTTGAAGTAATACAAAACACACAACAGATGGAACAATGCCTAAGTTATTTGTCTAATATTGCACTTGAGTGGGTTAAATAATACTGACTATGGATATAATAAATAAATATTGCACTTACTTGGAATATACTTAAGTATGTATTGCACAAATAAGTAAAAACTGACTTATGTGTCCAGACCCCTGGCACTAGTACCGAAGTTCAGAAGTCTAATCACTGTAAGGTAGAAAGTGTTACCGAAGCTTGTAGTCCTGCAGCAGATGCTGTGATATCTCCTGCCTGATGCCAGACATTTAAACAGTCAATCCACTGGATGCATACTGTCCTGTATTATTTTGGTGGCCTTTCAGATTCTTCTTGCAGAATAAAGATGTATCGATGGAAGACTGAAATCTGTTACCTTCTTTGCACCCCTCACCATTCTATGTAGCACCTTCCTTTCTGTAACTGTGCAGCATCCAAACTACACTGTGAAGTTACAGGTGAGGATGCTGTCTATAGCACCTCTATAGAAGGTGGAGAGAATATGAGTAGGAACCTTAGCTTTTTTTGGTCTTCTTAAAATGTGGCAGCATTGGTGCACTTTCTTGACCAGTTGGCTGGTGTTTCCTGACCACAAGAGATCCTCTGATATGTCCACCAAGGAATTTTATACTTTTAACCCCCTCCACACTCACCATTGATCCTGAGTACTGGGTGGTTTGTTCTCCTTTTCCTGAGGTTGATGATAATCCTCTTGGTCTTGCTTACATTCAAGTTAAGGTTGTTCCCCTCGCACCAACTGATCAGGAATGCCATCTGCTCTCTGTATCCCCTTTCATCCTCCTTTGTGATTAGCCCCACAACTGTGGTGTCATCAACAAACTTTATGATAAGGTTGGATATGTGCTTAGCATAACAGTCGTGGGTCAGGATGGTGACTAATAGTGGGCTGAGAACACATCCCTGTGGAACCCCGTGTTAATCCTGATGCACTTTGATGTGTTCTTACCCAAACACACCCTCTGTGGTCTCCATCAGGAATTCAATAATCCAGTTATAAAGATGTTTACTGATTCCTAAATGTGCCAGTTTTTCTGTCAGTTGCATTGGTACCACTGTATCAAATGCAGAGCTGATGTCTATGAACAGCATCCTCACATAGTTGTCTTTGCCCTCTAAATGCTCAAGGGAGATGTGTAGTGCTACTGATATGGTATCAGCCATGGCTAGGCTAGCTCTGTATGCAAATAGCAGAGGGTCAAAATCAGGAGATAGGCATGATGAAAAATTCATTTTGATCAGCCGCTCAAAACATTTCATAGCAGTGGATTTCAGTGTGACTGGTCTGTAGTAGTTAAGGATGGGTACATGTAATAGATTATCAGGTGCAGTGGAGAATGAGGTAACAGGTTTGGGAGTATTAGGCAAGATGATGCGGGAACTGACTGAGGTGGTAGAGGGGAGCAGGTAGGTAACGAAATTTGTGGTTCTGAAGTGTCTGGAGAAGGGAGGATGTTATCGTTGTCTAGGAGTCTAGGCTTAGGGATGTGGCATGTTGATTCAGTACAGCATGAGGTGAGTTCTGATTTTGGGATCAGACCGGGAGATTGGTTGGCTATGTAGGCAGTGGCTGCAGGTGATGGGGGAGTTTAAATCACCCTGCGCATTCCTATTTTAGTAAAGGAGAAGATATGGCAAAGTGAGTAAGTTGACTTATTTGAGTTGATTAATGTGGAAGGGGTACAACACCTGGAGGAAGCAGATGCGGCAATCAATTAGAGTTTGTTGGCTGCGCTAGTGGTGTTGGGGTGAAGCAGGGACAAAAGATGTACTCCCAGGACATGGGATAATTGGGCTTTGGGTTTTGTTTATAACATGGCAGTTTGCTTAGAGAAAGATAGTTCTCAGGCTTTACTGGTCATAGAGTATTTCTTGATTGTCTGTGGGGCACAGAAGTTGAAGACCAGGAATGCGTGGCTATGGTGCAACTAACACTTTCAGAAAAGGTAAGCAGTGGATCATTTCTTGATTATCTGAGGGGTGCAGAAGTTGCAGACCAAGAATGCGTGGCTATGGTACAACTAACACTTTCAGAAAAGGTAAGCAGTGGATCACTCTTTGAAATGGGAAATGCGTAATCCAGATATTTGTTTGGGTACCATGCTGAATTATATGGGGTGGTCCACCCAGATTAACCGAGGGAGTGGGAGAGTCAGTTGCTATATGTTGGGCATTTAATGCTGGGAAATGTGCCTGGCTAGTGTGTTGGGTTTTTCATACCCATTCTGTTTGTGCGGGTGCACATTTGGCTTCTCAATGTTGGTGTCAGGAAGGGAAATGGGGCAGTTTTTTTCTGGTCCAAAAGGTGGAGGGGGATCTTCCATACCTACAGAGTCAGCAAGGCATTAGAGTGAGGGGCCTTTTTCAAGGACAGAGGGCAGGCAACCCCTTTAGGGAGAAGAGAGGTAGGCCAATATTATCATTCACCTGGTAAGATACAAGCATTGTGTAAGGCTTTAGCAAGATTTCTAGATTAAGAGGCTATTGATGAATTGATTTCAGGGTTTGCAACAAGGTTTTCCATCAAATCAGAAGTATGGGGGGGGTGGGGGGGTTTGTAAAAATTTGTGTTCGGTCAACAGAAAGTAGAAGGAATTGCAGACTGGTATGCTGTTGGGCCCTTTCACTGCCCTCTCTTTTTAATAGTTTTATGGCGTCTCCTTTGGGTTCATTCCCAAAAAGTCAACTGGGGTGTACAGAATGATTCACCATTTATCTTTTCCACAAGGGGAGTTGGTCAATGATTTTATTAGCAAAGAGGACTTGCAAGCCAGATATGCATCTTTGGATGATGCAGTGGAGGTGATTAAGGCATTTGGCAATCCTTGGTTAGTGAAGGTGGATATTGAGTCAGCATTTTGTATGTTGCTGTTTCATGAAGATGAGTGGCTGTTATTAGGAATGGATGTGAATGAAACAGCAAGGCATCAGGAGTGGCCAGAGCTATCACCAAATATATGCAAATACTCTCAAAGCTTAAATATGTTTTAAAAAGGACCAGTGACAATGAAGTTTAAATATATTATTAATAAATAATAAAGGAACATGAAAATACTAAATATCTATTTACAGTAAACACCACCGTTTCAGCCACAGGGAATATTAAAAATAACACTAATGGAAAGTTTCACAAAGTTATAAAAAATAGTATTTAGCTAGTCTTAGTATCTATTCCTGATTGACTAAAATAATTACTGTTTCTACTTGCTGACTAAACAAAGGGAAGATAATGTGAGTGAGTGGTCCTTGTTGTCAGAGCTAAGTGAGAATGCAGAATGCTGAGAGCAAACTCCTACTAATATTTAAATTTTAGTTTTGGCTTACAGAATGACATCACACAAATCTGGTCATCTGATTCTGTTTCCCATGCTATCACCAGGAGCTACCAACTATTCTTTAGGACAGATACTCCATTTCTGGCTCAATTCAAAACTGTGGGATAACATCTTTATGGCTTAACCCATAAAGTAATTTAATTTCAATGATATTTTGCAAAGGCAGGTGATACATGAAGTCAGGCAGGGACTTGCAGGACCATTAGGCCACCTATTCAACCACAGCCTGAATACCAGCTTTTCTCCAGCTGAGTGGAGGACAGCCACTGGCATCCCTTTGCACAAAGTTGGAGCATTCACCAATCCAGGAAATTATAGGCCCATCAGCCTAACTAGCCTGATCTGCAAGGTTATGGAAGAGATTATCATGGACCTCATTAACAAGGACATTAGCAACCTCCAAACACTCAACCCAACACAGTTTGGCTTCATCAAGGGGAAGTCATGTCTGTTAAATTTGGTTGAGTTCTTTGAGACAGTCACCAAAGCCATGAATGAGGGGAAGATGGTGCACACCTCCTACCATGACATGGCCAAAGCCTTCAACACTATTCCCCACTCGGGCATAATAGATAGACTCTCTCAACTAGGCATCAATCCATATGTTACCATATGAATAGCTTACTGGCTCACTGATAAAATCCACTTAGTCAAAATAGGGAAAACCATCTCAAGCAGTAGACCCATAACAAGTGGCATACCCCAGGGTTCGGTCTTGAGGCCTCTGTTATTTGGGATATACTTTTCTGAGGTGCAGGCCAAAATCAGTGGTGCTTCACCCTCAGTTATAATCAATAATGGAGGGCCATATACCACTGTTACATACACTGGCCTCTGGAGCGCATAAGGGCACACATGTATTGTGTAGGTGAAGCCCACACTTATATGGCCCCAACCCCACAGTATGTGTGGGGAACACAACAGCAGTGCACTGGTGGCAAGAATGGCAGCATGACATACTCACAGCCGACTACAGAACAACCCCTGACAGCATGTCATATGTGCAAAGCCTGGTATGTAGGTGGAGGACAGAGGCTGGAGCACAGGCCCATATGTGTAAAACTATTGTCATACACTAGGCAAATTGCTAGTGTTACAGGATAGTCTGCAACATACCCTTAGTCAGGAATATGAAGTTAGAAACAGAAATGGATGTAGCCATGTACTGATAGCACTCAACACACACACTGCCAGTGATATATCTGCCACAAGACCTGTGTGGTGGACAGACAAAACATAATAGGCACACCTCTGGCCATCAAGAGGATAGACCCACAGTTGAGAGCTATGCAGACAGACTGCATTCCACGTTAAACTAGCATGTGCACACAAACCCTGTAATACCAGTGCTATACAACAACTCTACTCACACTCTGTCTGTAGTTCTGGAACCTCCTACACATATGTAGCTGGCATGAGTGTGCAAGTTCTTCTGTAAGTGGTATTGCTACCTGATGTCTGTAACACTGATGCCCACACACAGGAAGGATGTCCATCAAACAGGAAAGGTAAAGGGACCACACCCATATGATGTAGGGATTTATAGTAGGTGGTTGCCATGACAGTGGTAATTGGAAGTACTACATAGCATGCTGGATGCAGGTAGCAAGTGGAGGACACTGCCTGGTGCAAAGACCATCACCTGATCATGTGCATCACCTACAAAATCCATGTTGCAAGCTATTCAAAGCAGCTCAATCCATTTACTGGAGAGAGACCGAGACAGAGATAGATAGAGAGAGAGAGAAAGAGAGAGAGAGAGAGAGAGAGAGAGAGAGAAAGCCAAAGGCACAGCCAAAGCCAAATAAAAAAAAATAATATTAATTACATCCAGCAAACTATCCAGAACAGAACATCATTCCCACAACAGGCATGTGACATATATTTGCATGTAATTGAATGTAGTACTTGGTCCATAATAATGATATAGATGATGTGGAATGATTTATATGTGCCAGCAGGTGTTGTTGTAATGATGTTCAACTGAACAACTGCTATGGACAATAATGCTTGTCGCTGTGGGTAGTGGGCCATACCTGTCAACTGTGCAGATCAGCACTGACTGACAAGATGTAAGCCATCATAGTGTGTATTGTGTAGTGGGAAGTATGTATATTATGTGGCCAATAGCTGCTGGTGGAAGTAATGCCATTATGATGGACACATGGGATCCACAGCCCACCCCTTGCAGGATACTCATGTTAATCTGTAATGTAGCATGCAAGAATGCCATAGGTGTGTAATAGGGTTACCTGCAATTTGGTCCTATATATATACCCCCCTAATGTCAGGCTGTGTCCATATTTTATTTTATTTATTTATTTATTTGCAGTTGTTTAACCAGGATAGTCCATTGGGCCTAAAGAACCCGCTTTCAATGGAGTCCTGGGGAGAAAAGCTCCACATAAAGATTATACAGAGATTATGTTCCACATACAGATTATACAAAGATTATATTCCACACATAGTTTACATGAGGATTATAGAGAAAAACATTCTATAATTCCTGGTTAAACGTTAGAAGTAGTATATATGTATTTTTTTTTATTTTTCTAAAAATTTCTAGGTACAAATAAGGAGTTGTATGCTAGAAGCAAGCAATAATTTGCTAGCTGGGAATTGAGAAAAAGGAAGGAGGAAAAAGAGTTGGGAGTAGAGAGTAGGTTATGAGGGGTGTGAACAGGAGCATTCCCATGAGGATGTTAGATGGGAGTGTAGTGATTTTTTAAAGTATGGGAGGCTAGCAATTGTACGAATTGAGGGGGGGAGGGAGTTCCATAGGCGTGCTAGTGAGAAGGACAGGAGGTTGTGTCCTGGAGGGTGTAGGGGTCTATAAACTTCTATGAGGTTTTGATTGTTAGATCTTAGAAGTCTTTGAGTTTGATGCATTTTAAAGGTAGCAGAGAGAGAGGGACAGAGGGATGGCTGGAATATGAGTTTATGTGCATAGGTGAGCTGAGTGTAGGAGAGGTAGTTGGGAAGCTCTAGCCAGTTGAGTTTGTGGAGAGGTTCACAGTGATGAGTAGATGATTTGTTACTGGTGGTGAATCTGGCTATTTTATTGTAACAAGAGGACAGTTTGGTTTTCAGAGAAGATTGTAGGTTTGTTAGAAGAGGGGCACCATAGAGAAGGGAGGTAAGGAGAAATGTGGTAGAGAGAGTAATTTTGGTAGTTGAGGTAAGGAACCGATTGTGATGGTAGAGCATGCCTAGTTTTTGGTGGGTTTTTTTTATATTTAGTAGTAGATAGGAGTTGGATTTGAGCTTGTCATCGATTTGGACCCCTAACAGTTTGGCTTCAGATACCAGCTCAAGAGATGTGTTATTTTGGCTGGTGATGGAGAATAAATTTCTATCAAGGTTATTAGTTTTGGAGGGGGTAAATATCATAAGTTTAGTTTTAGCAGCATTAAGTGCAAGATGGTTGTCTTTCATCCATTGTTCTGTGGTGGAGAAGGCATCTTGAGTGAGTTTTAAAAGAGTTTGGATGGATGAGGCAGCACAGATGATTGTGGAGTCATCTGCGTATTGAATAATGTTTGCAAGGGAGATAGAGTGGAAAAAGTTATTAATGAAAATGTTGAAGAGGAGGGGGCCCAAAATAGAACCTTGTGGGACACCTGTGGGGGTGTTGAGGAAGGAGGAGGTGACTTTTTTCCATTTGACGGCTTGTTGCCTTTTGGAGAGATAGCTAGAAAACCAACAGAGGGAAGAGGTAGAAAGGTTTAGGTTAGATAGTTTAGTAAGAAGTAGGTTATGAGAGATAGTGTTGAAGGCTTTAGAGAGATTGAGTAGGATGGTAGATACAGTGAGGCCAGAATCTCTAGCTTTATTCACAGTTTCAAGGAAGGATAGGAGGGCAGTCATAGTACTATGATGGGGTCTGAATCCATGCTGTGTAGGAGTTAGTAGATTGTTGTCTAGGAGATGGGGAAGAAGTTGAAGATGGATACATTTCTCTAGGACTTTTGAAATGGGCGAAAGGATGGCGATGGGACGGAAGTTGGTAATATTAGTATTGGTTCCACCTTTATGCAGTGGAATGATGTAGGCTTTTTTCCATATTTGAGGAACAATACTTTCTTGGATTGAGCGGTTAATTAGGATACTGATAGGGAGGGCAATG
This sequence comes from Protopterus annectens, assembly GCF_019279795.1. Classification (NCBI taxonomy): domain Eukaryota; kingdom Metazoa; phylum Chordata; order Ceratodontiformes; family Protopteridae; genus Protopterus; species Protopterus annectens. The sequence goes on along the minus strand of NC_056730.1, from coordinate 633,713,801 downwards.
GCTTCAGCAGCTATGCTGAGGCAGTATGAGGAATGTTATCAGGGCATTGGTGCATGGTTTTAGTTTCTGCAGGAGTCTTTTTATGGTGGATGTAGGAATAGGTTTGATGAAGAATGGTGGGGGTGGGGAATGAGTGGGAGAAGTTGGGGGAGGAGAAGGATGATGAGAAGTGGGAGAAGGTGGAGATGGAGAAGCCTGAGGAGAAGTGGGAGAAGTTGGAGGGGGAGAAGCAAGAGGAGAAGTGGGAGATGTTGGAGGGGGAGAAGTCTGAGGGGAAGTGGAGGTAGGAGAATGATTGTTATTTAAAAAAGAGGAGGTAAGTTTAGAAATAGAGTCTATGAAGAAAGAATTGAATTGGGTAGCAAGATCAGTGTCATCTATATTTGGGCAAGGGATTGGGTTTTCTGTGTTTCCGGGTTTTAAGAGGGTAGTTATACCTCTCCAGAACTTTTGAGGGTTGGTTTTGCGGTTGCTTTGAAGTCGGGTGAAGTAGTTACGACGGTCTGCAGAGATACATTTTTTGACTGAATTACAAAGAGTTTTGTATTCATTGAGTGAGGATGTAGATTTGTTCTTTTGATATTGTCTCCAGGCTTTGTCTCTAAGTCACATGGTGGTTAGGGTGTTTATAGTTAACCAGGGGGTGGATTGCCTTTTTAATCTTTTGGTTTTTAATGGAGCATGAGTATCTAGAAGGTTTAGGAAGGTAGTATTAAAGTAAGTGATTGCATTTTCAAGGGGTAGAGTTTTTAAGGGGTACCAGTTAAGTGATTTTAGAGTGTCAGAGAAAGCTTCTGGGTTAAAGTTTCTATGACATCAGGTAATGATATCATTATGAGTGACTTGTAAGGGACAAGGAAGACGTCTAGCGAAGATAGGTAGGTGGTCGCTGAGGGAGTCAGGTATGGTACCACTATCTGGGTAGTAGCGAGGGTGGGAGACAAGAATCCAGTCTAGGATGTTGCCACTGGTAAAGTCTTTGCATGGTCTAGTTGAGGAGTTGATGAGTTGAGAGTAGTTGTATAGGTTGATGTTAAGGGGGTGAGAGGGGGATTGAATGGAGGACCAGTTAATATTGGTATCTCCCATGATTATAGTTTCATTATTGATGTTAGCTGAAAGCCAGGAGAGGATTTCTTCTAGTATTGGAATATTGTCTCCTGTGGGGAATGTAAAGAGAGGCAATGTATATATATTTGTGTTTGTTTAGCTGGAGATGAGCCAGTATTATTTCTGCATTGTGGAACTGGGGAATGGCTTTATCGTAGGGTGTTATGCATAGGGAGGATGAGTAGAGTAGAGCTACTCCACCACCCTTTTTATGGGTTCTGTCTGATCTGATGATAGAGTAGTTAGGTGGTACTATCTCTGAATCTTTTATATGTGGTTTTAGCCAGGTTTCAGAAATGGCTAGGATGTCTGGTTTGTTGTGAAATAGCCAGGCATGTAGATTTGGAATTTTGTTAGCTACGCTTTGTGCATTAAGAGATGCAAATAGGATGGATTTAGATATTGAGGAGGGGTGTATATCACTGGATAATAGTATGGAAGTTAGGAGTTGTGTTAAGTAGTAGAGGTATTTGAATTGTTTTGGTTGAGAAGTGTGGGTTGATAGATTAGTGAAGGATATAGGGTGGTAAATGTGTGCAGAGGTTTTATGAGAAGGGATTGGCTTGTAATGAAACCATAGGATGTGGTTAGTGGGATAAAGTTCAGGAGAGATGGAGCTGGTATAATAGGTGTGTGATGTGTGGAGAGGGTAGGTTGTGTGTAGGAGTAGAGTGTGGTTGAAGAGATAAGGCTGGGTGAGATGGTAGATGAAGGTAAGGTTCAGAAGGAGTAGTAGTTGAATTGAAAGGGATGGGTATTTTATGGACATGGGGTTATAATAAGAAATGTAGGAGATGAGTAAGGAGGTGGGGGAATGGTGATGTGGGTATGATATGAATGGAGGAGGGGATAGGAAGAGAAAGGGGTGGAGTTAGGTAGGTGTGGCTAAATGGGTATAAATCTAGATGTAGTGGGGGTGGGTGGGAATTGGGGGTAGGGTAGGGGAGCGGAGTGAGCCCGCAGGGCGAACGGAGTGGGGAAGAAAAGAGAAGAGAGATCAACAGAAAAAAGTATCAGCAACTGCTGTTGGTATAGAAAGGTAAGCAGTTATAGTTGGTATGGAACCAGATAAAGACAAGCACTTTGTATGAGTGAAAGAGCTGTTTGAAGTGGGTTAGTTTGTGTTGTTCAGGGGGAGAAAAAAGCCAGATTGCTGTACAGAGAAGAAAAACAAGAAATACAGGCTCTTAAGTGAGTTAATCAGTTTAATAGGAGGGAAGTCAGGTAACATAGATATGCACCAGTGGTTGGGTAGTAGGTGCTGCCACCTGGTGGTGGGAAGGGAGACAGCAGGTAGCCAGGTGAGCAGGTCACATACAACTTTCACAGAGAAAGTATGTGGGACTGAGGTGTCTGGGGGGAGAGGAGTCCACGTGTGGTACACGGTAGGCTGCTGAATCACCTACAAGGGAGATAAGACAAAAGTAAATCAGTTACTAAGTAGGTAGTATAGACACAATAGATGGTTTGATGCTACCTACATTCAAGCAGTAATCATTTAGGGCAGTCATCAGGAGTTCTATAGTTCAGTCAAGCAGGCAAGTTCAGGGAATTCACAGAGGCGATGCAGGTGATATTCTGTGTTTGGATTGAGGTGGGGAAGGGAGCTTCAGTGGTGAGCTTCAAGAGAGGAGATTCAAGCAGTAATCATTTAGGCAGTCTTCAGGAGTTCCATAGTTCAGTCAAGCAGGCAAGTTCAGGGAATTCACAGAGGCGATGCAGGTGATATTCTGTGTTTGGATTGAGGTGGGGAAGGGAGCTTCAGTGGTGAGCTTCCAAAGAGAGGAGATTCAAGCAGTAATCATTTAGGGCAGTCTTCAGGAGTTCTATAGTTCAGTCAAGCAGGCAAGTTCAGGGAATTCACAGAGGTGATGCAGGTGATATTCTGTGTTTGGATTGAGGTGGGGAAGGGAGCTTCAGTGGTGAGCTTCCGAAGAGAGGAGCAAAGAGGTGATACGCGAGCAGCTCTACCGTGGGGACCACAGGGGTTATTGAGATAGTTATGATATGTTGCACCTGTCTGTGTTGTAGCAAGACAGAACAGTGTGGTTGTGCAGGAAGGTGTTGTGCAATTGTGGACATGATGTCTTAATGTACCCCACATATAGGTATGCATTTGTATACATATGTACACACATATAATATATAAAACTATATATATATATATATATATATATATATATATATATATATATATATATATATATATATATATATATATATATATATATATATATATATATATATATATATATATATGTATATATATATATATATATATATACATATGTATATATATATATATATATATATATGTATACATATATATATATATATATATATATATATATACATGTATGTCCACAAATATAGAGACACGCATGTGTAGACATACATATGAGCACATATATATAACATCACATATATCTACAGATATATAGATATATACCTATATGTACATGTCTACATATATACAAACACACACACACATATATATGTATGTAAATACATGTCTCCTATAATACTACCACAGCACTGCATGCTATGTGTGAGGTAATAGCTCATATAGCAATACGCACAGATATCTACAGCTGGCAGTGTGTGCAACATTGATGGGTATGTCACATGTGAACCCCTTGTTGCGACCACATTGCCCTTGTCTGTGAAGTATGGAATAGGAATATGGGGAAGTATGGCAGGTATAGTTGTGGAGGTAGTCAGGGTTGGTAGATATAGAGGACAGTCTACAGGGGTAGTATGTGACATATGTGGTGGCTAAACACCCAGGATGGTGTGCGTGGTCTGTGATGTGGATGCACCATCGGCCTCAATATGGATACAATGGGATCAAGCCTCCCACCCACTGCTACTCACAACAGCAGTCTATGTCCTGAAGTTGCCTGGCCTGGAGGCTGAGTAGGAGCCAAAATGTCCAATCCTCCTACAGCATGACTTTGGGATGAAACTGGAGCATCCAGAAGAAACCCACATGACCATAGAGAAGACATGCAGACTCCACACAGAAACACCCCAGGTAAGAATCGAACCAGAAAATCTCTTGCTGTCAGGCGACAATGCTAGCCACTGCATCACTGCAACCTCAGGAAGTATAAAACTCAAAGTGTCTGACATTTACAATGCCATCCCTCAATGATTTAACCATGATGAGCCAATGATCATGAGTCATTAGAAGCTGACCAAAATATGAGGCCAAGTCTAGGCCATTCTCCGAACATCTGTGCCAGAAAGAGGTATGATAACACCTATCCACCCCATGCACATGGTAACTTTCACCTGACTATTTCTAAAATTCCCTTTGCTTCAAAAACTTTAAGTCAATCCTTGCAATGGTAGAATGCTTAGCTAACGCAAAACTAACAAACTCAGTTACCCTGATCATTGTCTCTAAGCACGCATGGCAACACCAGTCCCACAGACTTGCTCAAAGCCTGTGAACCATTGCAGATTCACTGAGGAAATACCTCAAATTCAGACACCCCCCCATGATGGACTACCCCACTAGAGAATCCCACATTCAAGTGAAATCCCCAAAACCACCACCACTAATGAGCTGAGAACCCCAACTGAATAACATAACATGAGACCGTATCCTCTCTAAATTAGGCCTTTTTTTCAAGCAAAAGCCAAAGTAGATGGTGCATTCACACTGTACCCACTGTCACCATGATCCGCTCATGCCTGTGAAGCGATCAACGTGCATCACAGAAAGGACTGCACAGAACAGGACTAACAGGACAGCAGCTGAATGCTATTACTTATTGACTTAGATCCTCTGATCGATCCACTGATTTGTCGAGGAACTGGGCATGTAAAAAAACTTCCAGATATACAGTGAACATCTGTACCATGGATCATCCTAATCAACACGAAAGCCCCAACTCCAATGCGATGATGGCTATCACTTCCGATTTCTCACCACTTAAAAAGGGTTCTAACCAACTGGCCATGCTATCTCACATACCTCCCAAACTCTTAAAGCAAGAATTTGGTCAAAAGCAATACCTTAACTGGGACAAATTGGAGACAACCCTTCACTATTGTCCCACAAATCCAAAACACAGTGAAAATAACAGATTCTACACACAATTCCTCAAAAGATCTGTAGTCTTAAACTCAACTGTCGGACATCACTTCTAACTGCAGTGTAATAATGATGTGCCACAAACTTACCAGAAAACTATATAAAATGGACCTAACTATAAGGCATAAAGTCAGACAGTATTCATAAAGATATGAATTCTGAAACTTAAATGCCCAGCCTTTCCATTTGCCTCAATCTCAGGGACCCGCCAGCACAGCACAACACCAGATCCGTGAGAAACAGATTAACCAAATAAAATTGGACCCACCGGGTTGCAACCTGTGACTAAAATAACCCTCCCCCACAGCCATTCAAAAACCATACCACACATGCGCTCCTGACAGTGCTTTTCCCAGGCAACAAACAACCTGCGAAGTCACATCCTGTCTATCCTTCCACCATAAATCATAGCCCTGGAAAAATCCGGTCACACTGCAACCAGAAGAGGACACTGGTCCCAATAAGGGACAGTCACAACAGCACCACTCTGAAACACATAAACCCAAGGAACCCTGTCACATTAAAGTGCACACACACACACACACACACACACACACACACACACACACACACACACACACACACACACACACACACACAGAACACCTTGTTACTCCAACGTACTGCTAAGCACTGTTCACTTTCTCTTAAAGCAGTTCCAACATCCAGAGTCAGCTCTTCGCCAGCCCCCCTTCCTCCTTATCCACACAAAATTATGAAGCCTTCTGGATGTACTGCACAAAAGTGTACAGTTGTGTAAAAGTCTACATGCTACTTGCCCTATCACACCGAGCAAAGCAACATCCACCATTACCTTGTTGGTTCTATTTTTTTTTAAATTTATGTATTTATTTATTTATTTATTTATTTTTATTTAATACTCCAGCTGAAGAGAAAAGTAGCACAACATACTACCCCAACCCAAACATGGCCCTGCTATGTGTGTGTGCGGCCAACAACCATTACTGTCTGCTTGTGAATCCACCCACATCACAAGCCTGTGAAAAGCTATCCCCCACTGAGCTGAGGGACTTATACTTGTCTAGGGTTGGGAGGGTGGCTTAATGGTTAAGGTGTTTTGCCTACAAAAACACAAGGTTAGGGTCTAGAGTCTCACACAGATAAATTTACTGCTTAAATGGCTCGCAAGTGCAGTTAGCTTAGTACTAATCTATGAACCTATGAACCTATGAAACCCCCTTAACAGAATGGGCTATGATAACCCTGAAGGGCTATACTAAGCCTTGGTCATCTCAGATGTAAGCCTTACATAATCAGCCCCTAAAAAGGGAGCTGGAGACACAGTCGTGATACAGGGTTGCCGGAGCATAGAGTCTGATGGGTAGGAAAACTCAAACAACATGTCTGTCATTAATTTGTGACGGCAGCCACTAATGAGACCCTACCTGCCAAAAATCCAAAACGGATCAAAATTTGAAGCGAAATCCAGACCCCCCCCCCCCCATATGGTTCTGATCAGTGTGGAAATCTGGGTCCATCGCCGCTACATAAGCCCTACTCACACAGATTTATTAATGCTTCTTGCAGCATTCTAAGGAGCTATTATATTACCATTAACAGTCTCAACTTTAGCATTACTTTCCACTTCTAACACTATGGCATCAATTGACTATAAACTGTAATACAATTTAAAAAAAATAAATAATCAAAGATAACAATGATCTGAAGAAACTTTGTATTTCTTATAGATGCCTGCAAACACTGACAGTTATAAAAAGAGAAAACGATATAGTGCTCCCAATTAATATACTCACTTCTCAGCCTTTTGGCAGTTTCCCATCCCCCAAGACCCTTTCTTTTCACTGCGCATGAGCAGAATTGCAACCACTCACTCCTGACACATTCAAGTTGGGGACTGTTAACCCAGTATTTAACATCACAAAACACAAAAACTTTTTTACTGGTAAACGCATGACCACCACTGAAAATGCCCCAAGTAGCTGCGAAAAATTCAAAATAAAACCAGGGGATCCAGCCATACAACTCAACCGCCAACATGTTGAAGAGCCAACAGAACAAACCAAGCCAATCAATACCCGCACCATAACTATTAACCCAATTAGACTAAAATAGCCCCAACTTAAACACAAACACCCCTAGACTATTCCCAGTGTCACTAAAAAATAAATAAAGAAAGAAAGAAAGAAAGAAAGAAAGAAAGAAAGAAAGAAAATAAAAAATAAATTAAAAAAATAATAATATATGCCACAAACCACCTACCTCTAACCAGTACCCCGAGGCCTACCTTTTCTCCTGGAGTACCTACAGGTCATCTTGGGTGTACTTTGTCTTAGCAAGTTCACACCAAAATGTGACTCCTACCTCAGTTACACTTGATAAAACACTCTAAGCCCCTCCCTACCCTTACCTCATTTCCTCCTAAACATCCCTCCATCCCATTTAATCCTCTCCTCACCTTATTCTCTTAATTCCTGCTAGTCTATGTAACTGGCCCCATTTGAAGATGGCCCAGGACAAAATGGTCTGTTTCAAATCTCAATTGTACAAGCAGTCAAAAAAAAAAAAAAAAAAAAAAAAAAACATTTCAGATAGTCAACACCACTTGCCCAGTTTCTAAAGAACTGCTGCCCTGGCTGCCTAAGAATTTGCTGTAAGTCTTATTAAAGAAACATATGCACAGGTGAAAGAAATGAAAGCCATTCATGTTGCAAAACACAACACATAGGCTATGGCTTGATCAGCACGTTATTTTATTGATTTTTCATTGAAATTGCATAAATTCTCTAAAACCCACAATACGCAGACTGTCCCATTGAAAGGTTGTGCAAGGTAAGCCATCAGTTTTATTAATGATACCAGATTCAACTTGCCTTTAGAATAAACATGTTTTGGTTTAAAAATGTAACAATGACATGCTTACTTTTTTATAATATCCAAAACTGCAAAAGATGAGGTATATTTTCCACCTTACAAAAACTATTTTAGTGTTCAGTTTGTAGTAAACGTATGCTGTATTGTGTGTAATCTATTTTCCATGGAATATAGTTAATGGAATCATTGTAATAATAATATACTGTTGTTATATAATCTTGCCTCTACTGACATACTGAAGGATTTTTTTTAACATCTCTGTTCTTGTTTTGTTGAATGAAAAGCAATAAGTTATCACACCTATTTAATTTCATATTAATTTCCTGTTGCCAATATTCAGCTGTTGTTACATTTCATATAAAACTGTTGTAAGGCATAGCAATCTATAAAATCTTATTCAGAAACTGCAGAACATTTGTGTAATTCCTTTGACTTCTCTGGAAGGGAAATATTTGTGTTATCTGGCTTAAACACTAACCGTAAATATTTTCAGAAATTGTTTATAATTAAAACAATCCACTGTTAAAATATTTATTGAAGATAATAATCTTTTATTCAGTAATTTTTTTACATTTAAAGGCTTTTACAGTGTTGATAAAGATATGCACTTTTCCCAGTACTTGTACTAAATTCTTTAAATTTTTAAAAGTCCTTCCATTTTTTTATGGCTTTATAAGTCTATGGTAAAGTGTTCTTCTTATAAAAGGATGTTAGCGTTTCAAAATTACATGAGGGTGTTTATTTTGTTCTTCATATATTTCAAATTAGGACAGCTAACCCCCAGATTTACTATTCTTCCATGCAGAACTAGCTTAGTCCTGCACGGAAGCGGCCGTTTAGGAGCAGAACTGCAGTGCGCCATGCATATTAATGAAGGCGTGCTGCCTGAGCTCCTCATCTTACACAGACCATGTAAGAGTTACGGGGGCATGTCTGAGAGCAGAGCTCTGACAATATACATGCCCCCACAATGAAGAACTGCAGAAAGGCCAAAGGAATGAGCGAGACCGCTTATAGGTGTCCGCATATCCCAAACAACATTCCCCCATGTGTACAACAGCAATAGTAAATACAAATCAAATAAACATTTTTTTTTATTAAGAATCCGATTAAAGCTAACTGTAGGCACACGGGTGTGCCCGTCATTTAGCTACGGTTAATGCAGCTTAAATGGCTGATGAGGATAACAAGGAAGACATATGCAAATGAAGCAGCATAACAATAGTGTAGTGGGCAGAGCATTCACCTTACGAGCAGGCATTCTCGGTTTGAGTCCAACTGCAACACATTCCATCTTCCATGGCAAATCACGTTATGACCAATATTTTAGTTGCATAGCCCACTAAATAACATATATTTTTGAACTGGAGTACTGCATTAAATGTGTATGTGAGGTGTCAGTGTCATAATGTTGCAAAGTCCCTAGATAAGCACATGTGCCCCATACAGTATATGTACACAGGAATCATGGATACAAATGGAAGATAACATGTGTAATGAATGACAACTCAATACAGCTTCCACATCCCCCACCTTCCCAAGAACCATTAGATATTACTGTCTAAATAAGTGCAATTGTAAGTGGGAGTAAGCACTAATAAGAAAGTGTAAACACTATTAAGCAGTAGTAAGCGGGAGTAAGCATATGTAAGCACTAGTAAGTGAGTTTAAGCCCATTTGCATGGGGGTAAGCAATATTGAAGCTAACTCTCTGTAAGCATCATTAACCAGAGGTTGGCGGTGCTTACCCTTGCGCAAACACATGCAAACTCATTTACAACTGCTCAAAAGTGCCTTAATCACTCTGTATCCAATGACCCTTGTTCTGCCCAGCAACAAAATAAACAGCACTGCAAGTCTTGAACCAAGGACCCTATACACTATAGTCACAGTAGTTAACCACAAAGCCATCACAACAGTACACAAGATTGAGGTATCACCAAACAAATACTCACTATAGTAAAATCAAACTGAACCTGTGAAAGGAATCAGTATACAGTCATATGTTCTATAACCCGCTACATAACATAAATATGTGAACTGGAGTACAGCAGTAAGCCCAGATGTGAGGTGTAATTGTAATAGAGGGTTGAAGTCCCCAATAAAACACAAGGACACCATACAGTGTACGTACACATGCCTCATGGATACCAGGCATATATACAAGATGTAATGAATAAGAAATCAATGCAACAAAGAAAATATAATGCAAACTCTAATGTAAGCAATGCTAAGCATTGCACAGGCCACCACAGGAGGTGCAAGCAAGGTGTAGGCCAGCTAACTCAATGTGCCAAGTGTTATAACCCTTTAAACAATGCCAACCTTAGGTAAGCAGGTTTGCCCATAGCCTAGCCTTTTCAAAATTGGCCAATCACAGAAAAGTGCAGGAAATCAGCCCTACTTAAACCCAACAGGTAGGAATACATCTCATAACTGGTTGTAGGTTCCCCTTGTGGGCACTATAGCAGAAAGGGGAGAATGTATGCACTTCTGGGTGCAGGGCTGGTGCATCCAGGAGTCCAGAGTCATGGTAGGACTCCTTGTCAAAGACCATGAGCAGAGACTGCTGCAGGGGCAGTACCAGGGTTCCCAATACAAGGAAGAAGCCAGAGATTCTCTCACCCATGACCTCACCAAGTCAGGCATCACTATGCTGACCTGAAGCAGTGTAAGAGGGACCTCTTAGAGCAGTGGATCCAAGAGGCTAGATTGGCAGGGGCTGTCCCAGCTGTGTGTAAGTATCACTCCACTATGTGTGTAATAATGTGGAATCTGGCAATCTGTGTGAGAACATTCAGGTATTGCTAACAAACATTTCTCCCACAGGTCTGTCAGATACCGACACTGTGCCCAGAAATACAAGACTGATACCCTGTACTGGTACTGTTTACTTTGGAATTGTATGGCATTGTGACTGATGCAGTTGCTCTGAATAATAATGTATTACTCATCACTGTCACCCACACTGTCCTACAAAATATAACTGTCTAGGAAATCCTGTATAAGAGTGATGTAATACAAGGTCATAATGTAAAAAACACAAGAGAATTTTAAGATAGAAAGCAGATAAGAGATATACAGCGATACCTATATAGCACACACAACTCTGATGGACAGTGTTTAAGTTGTAGCAGACACAGCCATGGTCTGAATCTTGGGAGTGGAGGTAGGCTGCATACAGAATCATACCCCACAACTGTACAGATAAGACCAGAATGTCCAGTATATGGTCTCATATCTGCTGCCTCTCACCTTGTCACCCTGGGAAGTCTGTGGGATGATCCCAGATGTCTAGGCAGCAAACAGGGAATACAACTGATTGTCACACATCTATGAGAACAAACCTGTCACTTTAGCAACTCCTGAAACTGTTATGAGAGTAATAAGCCAAGTATGTCCTATCTACACCCCCATGTTGTCAAGCTGTGACCAGATTGTGTACAGTAACAGAGTGAGATGTATGTGCATAATACTAATGTGTAATCTGTAACTTTGTGTGACAAAATTCAGCTAGTGCTAACAAACATTGCTCCCACTGGTACGTAGGATACGAACACTGTGCAGATAAAAAAAAAGCTTGATACACTGAGCTGGTACTGTTTACTATGGTATTGTATGGAATTGTGAGTGTTGCAGTTGCTCTGAATAATAATATATCACTGATCACTGTCACCTACACTGTGCTACATAATATAACTGTGAAGGAAAGCATATATAAGAGTGTAGGTAAGTCACTAAAGGTTGAAGAGGCAATAGTCTAGATATGTCCTGGTTCACCTGCATGTGGTCATGACATGGCCAAAGTCTGTGCAAAAAGAGATGGACAGCTATGTGCACAACATCAACCTGGAATCTGTGAGTATGTGTAGAAACAGTTAGTTAATGTTATCAAACATTTCCTCCACAGGTATACCAGGTAAGAGGTGTATACTGCAGGTAAAACCAATTCATGTATAACGATGACAACAGCCATATCACTGTCCAAACTAAGGCTATAGGGTTCTGTAGTAATACTTGCAAGCTACAGATAACAGCACTGACTAGGAAAGTAATGTGGACTACAGGAATATACTAGTTGTTAATTGGCATCTTTCTCTCCACCCCCACCATATCTCCAACAATAAACTACATACCCACCTCAACTGGTATGTAATGACTTCACTGTTCTGATAATGTGCTATTGGTTGATATTTATTTAAATATGTTTCCATGCATATGCTATATTGAAATATTCCAACATTGGTGGAATGGTGCCATCAATGTACCTGCATGCTGTTGTTATTACCACTGTGGTCCCATATATTCATGTGTTCCGTTTGCTAAGCAACTGTTCCGTATCTGGTGTCTGGGTTAATGGGAATATCTATGCATGCTGTTATACCTAACCCTGGAATGTGATGACTATTACTAACCCACATATGATGATAAACTTTAAAAACTATAGCACATTCGGGAAGGCCGGTCTCAGCGGACCACCTGGCCCACCTCAGCTGGCCATGGCACCGGGCACCAGCACATCTGGGGCCCAACCTGGGACCTCCTAGTCCATTGGTCCTGCACCACCTTCGGGTGGAACCACCTCAGGAGATGGGGCTTGCCCCTCCATGGAGTGGGCATGGGCAGGAACCTGTCACCCATCACCAGGTTGTGGTGCATAGCAAGATCCGCAGGGAGGTCAGAGATCTGCTATGCCAGCTCGAGGTCCATGTGTCACAAATAAATGGTTGGCCTGACTCTGTGACTCAGCCCCCAGCACAGCCACCTTCTGGGCTGTGAAGGTGCAGTGGTGACTGCCCATCAGTAGGGATCTCAGTCCCACTGTTTCCACTAAGGGGGCTTATAAGCTTCCGATGTCCCAACACCACTCTCCATCAAGGTGTCTACCCCCATATGTGTCATATACTGCCACTGTTTGTGTCTTGTTTGTCTTGTCTGTTAACCTACCCAACCTATCTATATACCCATATACCCCAAATATACCTACTATCCCTCCCCAACATCCCACTCTCACCTGAAAAAAAAGGCAATCTGTTCCCCAAAAAAAATCTCACCCCATACATAGCTGTCCATTTTGTCCGTGTCCACTAGACACATGTAATCTCGTCTAATTGGCATCACAACATATAATTGTTGTCCTCACCCCTCTCTCAGGGGTTTGAGTGTCCAACTTTACCTCCAAAGTCAGTGTATATGCACAACTGTTGCTGTAGAAGAAATGGGCAGCTATGGACCTCCTTTACACCCTTCATGCACATCCCTCGCTATTTTCCCTACTGTCTTTCCCACTTTGTGCCCATTTTGCACCACTTTCCTATCAACCCTTTTTTCTTTTCAGAGGTAAGTGGGAGTAAGCACTTTTAAGCAGCAGTCAGTGGGTTTAAGCCTGTTTGTGTGGGGGTAAGCAATGCCTACACAGGTTCAACAATTGAAAAGCTAACTGAGTATAAGAAACTGTAACCGGAAGTTAGCAGTGCTTACCTCCACCCAAACTCATGCAAACCCACTTACAACTGTTCAAAAGTGCCTTAATCACTCTGTATCCAATGACCCTTGTTCTGCCCAGCAACAAAATAAACAGCCTCTGCAAGGTTCGAGCCCAGGGGCCTGCACACAATAGCCAAAATGTTTTACCACTAAGCCATATCAGATATACATAAAGCTGATGTTTTCACAAACATATCGTCCAGCCAGGCATTCAACAGTACAGGAAATGTATTTCAGCATGTAGATGTATGTGCGTGTGTGTGTGTGTGTGTGTGTGTTTATATATATTAATATCTACATACATATAGCATATCTATATATGTAGATATCAATATATATGTAGAAATATATATATATATATATATATATATATATATATATATATATATACATACATATTCATACATCCATAGATATATATGTCTGCATCTATATGTATATATATATATATAGATTCATAGGTTCATAGATTAGTACTAAGCTAACTGCCCTTGCAAGCCATTTTAAACTTAGCCAGTTATCCCTTGTGAGACTCAAACCCTGCATCTTGTGTTTGTAAGGAAAACACCTTAACCATTAGGCCACACTCCCAACCAGAGGCCACCCTCCCAACCAGTAATATATGTCTGCATCTTTGGCTAGTGGTGGGGTTGTCATTGGTTTTCAGTTGGGAGTGGGGGAATTGAGTATCTGATCATCTAATGGTTAAGGGTGGATGGTGGGGAATTGTTTTATCAAGCACTTTCAGTTGCAGGGGTGAGCGCCAATGATTTTAGTAGTTCCAGGTGATTTTCAGAAGTAGACACTGTTTTGATTTTAGTGAGAGTTGCTTGAGGGATAAGAGATGTTTGAGGTTAGCCATTTGCTTTACACATTTTTTGTTGGCTGTGCATGTGTATTAGGATCTTTCATCCATTAATAGGGAATTTAATTCATGTTACTGTTTAAATTTCCAGCCGTTAATGACTTGTTGCAGTTACAGCTGTAGTGCAGGTATGTAATGCATGCCTGCATTTATCATTAATATATTACTGAAATAGCTATAGTCCATTTTATACTAACATGCAATAGTCCTGTTCCACTTTAGAAATAGGTCGTTTCTTTCCCACTTTATCCATCTACACAGGAAGTCTGTTGTCATCCATACCATCTATTTTGGCAATGAACCTCCTGATGTATTGGAACAAATCTGTTTCTTTAGGATTTATATTGCCAGTAAGCTATAGTTACTGTTTTTCTTAGTTGGGTTCTCAGTTTCATTTAGCCCCTTTGGGGGGGAAGTCACAAAGAGTTTTATTGTTTTGCAGCTTAAGGTGGTTTGGCTCAATATTTTAGTATTCACACATGTTTTCCTGATCGTTTGGACTTGGGGAAGGATCTAGAGTGGGAACACGTTTTCAATCCATTTCTCAGGTGTTGTGGCTTGCTGGAGGACCGTTGACAGGGAATAGGTGCAGGTAAGCTGGGAAATTACATTTTAGATAAGGTAATCATAGTAAAATTTATGGTAGTGGTATGATCTGATATTTCCAGGTACATGGTGTCACTAAGATTAGTGTGTGGCACATAGTGCAGTGGATAGATTGAACTGGGTTAAAGAGAGGTTTAGGCTTGATTAACTGAGTGTTTGTAGAAAGGACTCGTGTACCTTATGGGTTGTTACAGTTTTAGTGTAACAGTTTGTTGAAAGGGTTCTCCTGATATGAAGCCTGTTGTGTTATTGACATATTTAGTTGGTGTGTGTATATTTAGAGCTTGATGATATTATTGGAAGCTTTGTTGCTCATTTTATGGCTTTGTCTGGATGTAATATTCTTTTTCCCTCATTGCGTTGGGAGGTGTAGGAGGTGCGCTCATGAGATCTTGATGACACAGCACATCGACTTTGCATTATGCTGTGCCGGCCATGGGTAGCTGGGTGGGGCATAATAATATATTAACAGTTCCCCTAGGTAGAAGGGTTAGGTAAGCATTTGAGTGACAGGGGATTGAATTATGCCCATGCCTCACAGCTGTCCTTAATATCAGGGTGGTTACTGTATTGATTACATGTGTGAATTTTGCAGTGGTGCAGCAGTAGCATTGTCACCTAACAGCAAGAGGTTTCCGGTACGATTCTTGGCTGGGGTGCTTTCTATGGAGAGTCTGCATGTCCTCCCTGTATTCGTATGTGTGTTTCCTCTGGGGGCTCTGGTTTCCTCCCACATTACAAAGACATGTGTCTGGAGTGTTTCTCCCCAGGACTCCACTGAAAATTGGCTTTGTTCCAAGTTGAACATTCCCGGTAAACAAATTTTAAATACATTTTGGCATTAGGCTTAAGGCATGGATTCCAAATTAATATTATATATATATATATATATATATATATATATATATATATATATATATATATATATATATTGTTGCAAAGCATCCTTGAGAGTCCCACACTATTTTCTGGATTGTTAGCTCAGGTTTTACATTATTATTTGTAAAGTTTGAATGTGTGTGTTTTTTTTCTCACACCTCTCTTCTTTTGTATATAGTGAATAATGACAGACTGGGAGAGAGAGATGGGCTGCCATTGAGGCTCAAGCAGGAGAGTTGTTCAAGGATGTGTCTGTGGATGATACATTGAGGCTGGAGACTTCCAGTGTGACTGGTGGCAAGACATGAGTGCATTTGATGAGAGATGATCAGCCAATATAAGAAGGAAATGGGCCAGAAGGTCAGAGGATGGTGTGGACAACAATGATGCTACTTCTGTCCATGCAACAGAGAGTGCACATGCAGGTAAGGCTGACATGTTAAGTCAAAGTCAAAATCAAAGTAAACTTTATTGTCATTTAGAACTACACATGTATAGCCTAAATGAAATTTCATGCATCAGCTCAATTCTTGAGATTACAAAGGAAAGTGAAACACCTACAAGTAGAGGAATAAACATAACTTAACAAAGACACAACAACTCCCAATACATGCAAGAAAGAACAGAGATATTTCCCAACATGAAAAGAATACCCTTCCCCTAGTTAAATTAACTACACTATTTGAAGTAATACAAAACACACAACAGATGGAACAATGCCTAAGTTATTTGTCTGATATTGCACTTGAGTGGGTTAAATAATACTGACTATGGATATAATAAATAAATATTGCACTTACTTGGAATATACGTAAGTACGTATTGCACAAATAAGTAAAAACTGACTTATGTGTCCAGACCCCTGGCACTAGTACCAAAGTTCAGAAGTCTAATCACTGTAGCATAGAAACTGTTACCAAATCTTGTAGTCCTGCAGCAGATGCTGTGATATCTCCTGCCTGACGCCCAACATTTAAACAGTCCATGCACTGGATGCATACTGTCCTGTATTATTTTGGTGGCCTTTCAGATGCTTCTTGCAGAATAAAGATGTATCAATGGAAGACTGAAACCTGTTACCATCTTTGCACCCCTCACCATTCTATGTAGCACCTTCCTTTCTGTAACTGTGCAGCATCCAAACTACACTGTGAAGTTACAGGTGAGGATGCTGTCTATAGCACCTCTATAGAAGGTGGAGAGAATATGAGTAGGAACCTTAGCATTTTTTGGTCTTCTTAAAATGTGGCAGCATTGGTGCACTTCCTTGACCAGTTGGCTGGTGTTTCCTGACCACAAGAGATCCTCTGATATGTTTCCATCAAGGAATATTATACTTTTAACTCCCTCCACACTCACCACTTATCCTGAGTACTGGGTGGTTTGTTCTCCTTTTCCTGAAGTTGATGCTAATCCCCTTGGTCTTGCTTACATTCAAGTTAAGGTTGTTCCCATCGCACCAACTGATCAGGAATGCCATCTGCTCCCTGTATCCCCTTTCATCCTCCTTTCTGATTAGCCCCACAACTGTGGTGTCATCAGCAAACTTTATGATAAGGTTGGATATGTGCTTAGCATAACAGTCGTGGGTCAGGATGGTGATTAACAGTGGGTTGAGAACACATCCCTGTGGAACCCCGTGTTAATCCTGATGCACTTTGATGTGTTCTTACCCAAACACACCATCTGTGGTCTCCATTAGGAATTCAATAATCCAGTTATAAAGATGTTTACTGATTCCTAAATGTGCCAGTTTTTCTGTCAGTTGCATTGGTACCACCGTATCAAATGCAGAGCTGATGTCTATGAACAGCATCCTCACATAGTTGTCTTTGCCCTCTAAATGCTCAAGGGAGATGTGTAGTGCTACTGATATGGTATCAGCCATGGCTAGGCTAGCTCTGTATGCAAACAGCAGAGGGTCAAAATCAGGAGGTAGGCATGATGAAAAATTAATTTTGATCAGCCACTCAAAACATTTCATAGCAATGGATGTCAGAGTGACTGGTCTGTAGTAGTTAAGAATGGGTACATGTAATAGAGGGTCAGGTGCAGTGGAGAATGAGGTAACATGTTGGGGAGTATTAGGCAAGATGTTGCGGGAACTGACTGAGGTTGTAGAGGGGAGCAGGTGGTTAATGAGATTTGTGGTTCTGTAGTGTCTGGAGAAGGGAGGATGTTATTGTTGTCTGGGTGTCTAGGCTTAGGGATGCGGCATGTTAATTCAGTACAGCATGAGGTGAGTTCTGATTTTGGGATCAGACCGGGAGATTGGTTGGCTATGTAGGCGGTGGCTACAGGGGATGGGGGAGTTTAAATAACCCTGCACATTCCTATTTTACTAAAGGAGAAGATATGGCAAAGTGAGTAAGTTGACTTATTTGAGTTGATTAACGTGGAAGGGGTACAACAACTGGTGGAAGCAGATGCGGCAATCAATTAGAGTTTGTTGGCTGCACTAGTGGTGCTGGGGCAAAGCAGGGACAAAAGATGTACTCCCAGGACATGGGATAATTGGGCTTTGGGTTTTGTTTATAACATGGCATTTTGCTTAGAGAAAGATAGTTCTCAGGCTTTACTGGTCTTAGAGTATTTCTTGATTGTCTGAGGGGCGCAGAAGTTGAAGACCAGGAATGCGTGGCTATGGTACAACTAACACTTTCAGAAAAGGTAAGCAGTGGATCATTTCTTGATTGTCTGAGGGGCGCAGAAGTCGCAGACCAAGAATGCATGGCTATGGTACAACTAACACTTTCAGAAAAGGTAAGCAGTGGATAACTCTTTGAAATGGGAAATGCATAATCCAAATATTTGTTTGGGTACCTTGCTGCATTATATGAGTGGTCTACCCAGATTAACCAAGGGAGTGGGAGAGTCAGTTGCTAGATGTTGGGCATTTAATGATGGGAAATGTGTCTGGCTAGTGTGTTGGGTTTTTCATACCCGTTCTGTTTGTTTGTTCTGTTTGCACATTTGGCTTCTCAATGTTGGTGTCAGGTAGGGAAATGGGGCAGTGTTTTTTTCTGGTCCAAAAGGTGGAGGGGGGGTCTTCCATCCCTACAGAGTCAACAAGGCATTAGAGTGAGGGGCCTTTTTCAAGGACAGAGGGCAGACAACCCCTTTAGGGAGAAGAGAGGTAGGCCAAGATTCTCATTCACCTGGTAAGATACAAACATTGTGTAAGGCTTTAGCAAGCTTTCTAGATTAAGAGGCTATTGATGAATTGATTTCAGGGTTTACAACAAGGTTTTCCATCAAATCAGAAGTATGGGGGTGTGGGGTGGGTTTGTAAAAATTTGTGTTCGGTCAACAGAAAGTAGATTTTGCAAGGTCTTATTCAGAAGGAATTGCAGACTGGTATGCTGTTGGGCCCTTTCACTAACCCCTCCTTTTAATAGTTGTATGGTGTCTCCTTTGGGTTCATTCCCAAGAAGTCAACTGGGGAGTACAGAATGTTTCACCATTTATCTTTTCCACAAGGGGAGTTAGTCAATGATTTTATTAGCAAAGAGGATTTGTAAGCCAGATATGCATCTTTGGATGATGCAGTGGAGGTGATTAAGGCATTTGGCAATCCTTGGTTAGTGAAGGTGGATATTGAGTCAGCATTTTGTATGTTGCTGTTTCATGAAGATGAGTGGCTGTTATTAGGAATGGATGTGAATGAAACAGCAAGGCTTCAGGAGTGGCCAGAGCTATCACCAAATATATGCAAATACTCTCAAAGCTTAAATATTTTTTAAAAAAGACCAGTGACAATGAAGTTTAAATATATTATTAATAAATAATAAAGGAACATGAAAATACTAAACATCTATTTACAGTAAACACCAGAGTTTCATCCACAGGGAATATTAAAAATAACACCGATGGAAAGTTTCACAAAGTTATAGAAAAATAGTATTTAGCTAGTCTTACTATCTATTCCTGATTGACTAAAAGAATTACTGTTTCTACTTGCTGACTAAACAAAGGGAAGACAATGTGAGTGAGTGGTCCTTGTTGTCAGAGCTAAGTGAGAATGCAGAATGCTGAGAGCAAACTCCTACTAATATTTAAATTTTAGTTTTGGCTTACAGAATGACATCACACACATCTGGTCATCTGATTCTGTTTCCCATGCTATCACCAGGAGCTACCAACTATTCTTTAGGACAGATACTGCATCTCTGGCTCAATTCAAAGCTGTGGGATAACATCTTTGTGGCTTAACCCATAAAGTAATTTAATTTCAATGATATTTTGCAAAGGCAGGTGATACATGAACTCAGGCAGGGTCTTGCAGGACCATTAGGCCAGCAATTCAACCACAGCCTGAATACCAGCTTTGCTCCAGCTGAGTGGAGGACAGCCACTGTCATCCCTTTGCACAAAGGTGGAACATTCACCAATCCAGGAAATTATAGGCCCATCAGCCTAACTAGCCTTATCTGCAAGGTTATGGAAGAGATTATCATGGACCTTATTAACAAGGACATTAGCAACCTCCAAACACTCAACCCAACACAGTTTGGCTTCATCAAGGGGAAGTCATGTCTGTTAAATTTGGTTGAGTTCTTTGAGACAGTCACCAAAGCCATGAATGAGGGGAAGATGGTGCACACCTCCTACCATGACATGGCCAAAGCCTTCAACACTATTCCCCACTCGGGCATAATAGATAGACTCTCTCAACTAGGCATCAATCCATATGTTACCATATGGATAGCTAACTGGCTCACTGATAAAATCCACTTAGTCAAAATAGGGAAAACCATCTCAAGCAGTAGACCCATAACAAGTGGCATACCCCAGGGTTCGGTCTTGAGGCCTCTGTTATTTGGGATATACTTTTCTGATGTGCAGGCCAAAATCAGTGGTGCTTCACCCCACAGTGCTTCCACAGGCAAGCCAGCAGGTCTGACATGAAATTGACACCTCTGTCAGTCAGTATTCCTCTTGGAAAACCTACCCTGCTGAAAATCTCTAATGGAGCATTTGCCACCTTTTCTGCCTCAACGGAGGACAGTGTCACTGCCTTAAAGTATCTTGTAGCTTAATCTTCTATCACCAGAAGATACTTTTTTCCTATAGAGCTTGGGGTACTTAGAGATCCCACAATATCCATAGCTACCCTCTGAAATATCTCCTCAATCACAGGCAAAGGCATCAATGGAGCTTTGACCTTGTCTCCTGCCATGCCTACTTTTTGGCACTGCTCACAGGTCATGAAGTACCCTGTTACTTCCCTTGGAATCCCAGGACAAAAAAAGTTCTGCATAATACATCTCTTGTATACTTTATGCCCATATGATCTGCAAAAGGGATGTCATGGGCTATGGTTAGAAGTGCCAGATGGTAGGGTATAGGCACTACTACCTGCTGCATTATCTCTCCCTCTAACCCTCTTTCAAGGGTCCACTCTCTATACAATAACACTTTGTTCCAGTATACAGACTACCCTATTATTTGAGAATCAGTAGTCTCCCTAGCTATCTTCCTCAAGTATCTTAGTGTAGGGTCTGGCAGCAGAGCCTGTCTCAAATTTACTTTTGTGATTCTTCCCTGTTCCCCTTCCAGAGGACGTTGGGTATCCATAGACAGCGGTGCCTCACTGTCAGCCTGAGTACTACCCCTCACTCAGTCCTTGCAGTCACTCTGTTCAAGAGAACATCATTACCTACCTGCAGCTGTGCTCATCTTCAGGCTCACTGCTAGAGGGTAGCTCATTCCCTGAAATAACTACCTCACCAGCCCTGGCTTTAGGTATGAGGTCTGTCTGGGTTTCTCCCAGGCTACCAGACCCACATGCCTGTCTCCAAGCCTGACTGCATGTAACTGCATGCACACAAGGTACTGCATTATAAAAATCATTCCCTATCAGGACATCTACAGGGATACCCTCAAACATACCTACTTGCTTGCTAAGTACCCCAACATGAACCCTGACCAAAGACATTTTCAATGTTGTCCCTCCTAAATGTTTGACTGAAGTGGACTCCCCAAGCAAGTACTGCTCATCATTAACCACTGCAGGCTTCACAATAGTTATATCAGAGACTGTGTCTCTCATAGCAGTGGCATGTTTTCCATCCACTAAGATTGGATATAACCTCTTGTGATAGTTTGGTACCCCTGTTTCTCCAGACAACTTACCACTGGCATACTGTTATTCCCATTTCCTGACTCCCTCACCTTTTGTTCCCCACCTTACCACCATGGATATCTATATGATACATGGCCATCCAGGTTACATTTAAAACATTTAACCCTTGATCCTGGCCATGTACCTGAACTAGTGGCTTCCCCTGTTACTGGTGGACTGTGTTGCAGTGGTTTAGTCTGCCCACTATGGGTTCCCTTAGATCTATGTGCGGCATTGTGTATTCCCTTCCTGTGCAGTGATGCCCTGGTTGCTGAGTAATGATCTCCTTTTTACCTAGCTCATCTGCAGAGTTACATTATCTGTCTGCCAACCAGATTATCATGTCCTCAGGCAAAGTGTCTGCCAGCCTATCAAAAGTGGTGTCCTGACACCCACTCACCCACCTATGAAAATAAGTGCTTAACTCAGCTATATAATCACCCACATTTTTATCTGCCTTGCATCTATGCACACAAAACGTTTTTCTGTAAGCTTCAGGTGTTAACTTAAAAGATTCTAGTAAACCTTTGACTTTGTCATAATTTAAACAATCAATATCAGACAATTTAGAAACAGTAGTTACAGAATGGAGTAAGGGGGTTACGGACCATATCCAGAGCCCGTGGTCAGCCTTATACTGTTTACATACCCTTTCAAATATATGAATACAACTATCAAAATTATCATCCTCTGTAAATTGTGGAAGAAATTTACTGACCATTATTACTTTTGGGGTTTGGTTATTCCCTTCTGCATTACCTTCATGACCCTGGTGAAGTGTCAGCATCTCCCTCTCATGTTGATGCTGCTTCTCATTTGCTTTGGCTTCCAAATGCTGCAGTCTATCAGTTTCTTCAGTCACCAAATGCTGCAGTCTCTCTGATTCTAATTTCTTCTATTTTGCCTGGCTCAGTTTCTCTGCTGATTGTAATTTCATATGTTTGGCTTCCAGTTCAAGTCTCTAACTCCAGACAGATTTTTTAAGTTCTCTGAGGAAAAGGTAAAGCTTCCTGTTTCTGAGGGCTGCAAATTCCCATCACCAGACTGGTTATCCTCCTGGTTGCTGGTCTAAGCTGCGAGTAAGGATAAAATCATTTCCTCTTTAGTCAGGATGGCATACACCAGTCCTTTGGCTTCACATACCTTGGCCAACTGGTTATTTGTCAGCTTGCCATAATCCTCTGCACATTTTTGCCTGAACTCCCTGAATAAACTAAACTAACAAAAATAAATAAACAAATAAAACTGCTGTGATATGAAACTCAGTGTTCACTGTGTGGCTGATAAGAGAATGCACACCTTTAGCGATAAGTGCTTACAGCCTGCAGAAGTTCAATATCCACACTACTGTTCACCAGTATGCGATATCCCCATGCTGGTCCAGTAATCAGGGAGCCTGAATCCTCACCACTGACACTGGAGAGGGACTTTTACTTGGAATACAAAGGGATACACTCAGTATTTCCAGATGCAGACATCTCAGCATCAGGCATAATTTTCCTTAAAGAGCACCAGGGGAACACGCTCAGTCCAGGGGCTGGTTCATCTCTATATCTGTCCAGACACCCAGTAAGACTCTCTACTGGCACAGCTTAGAGCTGTGACCCTAGCTGGGGTTCCATGTTAAGTCCTCCCACGCCATCTCTGAGAAACCAGTGCTTTGTGACCCTGCTTCAAGAAGCTGACACAAACATGCTTTGAGATTTGATTTGCGCACACACACACACATACACACACACACACACACACACACACACACACACACACACACACACACACACACACACACATACACACACACACACACACACACACACACACACACACACACACACACACACACACACACACATACACATAAATACTCTCAAAGCTTAAATATTTGTAAAAAGGACCAACGACAATGAGAAGTTTAAATAAATTTAATAATAAATAATAAAAAAACCCCCCAGAAAATACTAAATATCTATTCAGAGTAAAGACCAGAATTTAATTCACAGGGAATATTAAAAATAACACCGCTGGAAAGTTTAACACAGTTATAAAAAACAGTATCTAGTTAGTCTTACAGTCTATTCCTGGTTCTCTAAAAGAATTACTGTAGCTACTTACTGAATAGATCAATGCAAGATAATGTGGGAAAGTGGTCCTTGGCAGATCCAAGACAGAATATCTAAATATTGTGTTTGGCTTACAGAATGACATTAGACTTCTGGTCATCTGACTGTTTCCCGTGCTATCACCAACATTCGAAGCTGGTAGGATTTTAGCACTTTGTGTTACCATACACACAGAGCTTTACTCAGATCTCTTGGAAGTCATAAAACCATAAAACAATTCCATCCTTCTTACAGGAGCTATCAACTATTCTCTAGCACAGACACTGTCTCTCTGGCTCCATTCAAAGCTGTGGGAAAACAACTTTATTGCTTAACCCATAAAGTAAATTAATTTCAAGGATATTTTTCAAATTCAGGTGGATTAAGATTAACCTCTTCACTTTCAGTATATGCTGATGTCCTTCATGGATGCATCTGCAGTCATAACAACTGGGTTGTCCTGTCGTCAGGCAGCCCTTCAGTCGGCCGGATTCCAAAGTCCGGGTCCGGCTTCGGCTGATGTCGCACTTCACCCGACGTCATCTCTGTTGGTCTTCGGGTATAAAAGCATCAGCCGACGCCATTTTCCCCAGTCTTTCTTGCCGTGGCGCGCTCAAGCAGAAGCTGTTCGCAAGTGCCGGTCGGTCGGATCCAGAGATTACTTCACCGAATACTATCAAGACTTCTAAAGCTAAGTACCCTGGGGACTCTTTCTTGCCTCAGCCGATGTCAGAAAAGTTAATAATTGTTTAACCTGTGGGAAACAAATCCCTCATAAAGATTTCCAGCCTTATTGTCTGCCTTGTTCAGGCCCAGCCCACCACGTGGCAGCCTGTTCGCCTGTGTTGCTCAACCGACGAACGCTTAGGCGCCGGTCGGAGTTTGCTGAACAGTTTTTCGGTTCTGATTTTGCGACATTATGCCGCCGGATCCTCCGACCACCCAATCTGCCAAAACGCAAAGATAAAGACCGACACCGCGGTCCGCGGTTTCGCCGAAACCATGGTTAAGCAAATCATGAGTGTCTCGGTTTCGCCGAAACTGAGAAAACTGTTCAAAGTACAGCTGAATCTATCTCTACAACTGAGGCCCCTGCTACCACTCTTGAAACGGCCTCAGAAATTTTATCCACTACGGTGGTTGCCACTGACTTATCAGACACCATTCCCTTGGATGTCTCTACCCCAGCACGTGGTGCTGCTAGGCCTCCAGCAGCCATGTCCATTAAGGCCTTCGCCAGGGCTAAAGCAGCAAAGACTACTAAAACAGTGCCTGTTAAACCCCTACAACCAGGCCCTCCTCTAGTTCTCAAATGCTTACTCTGGCAGAAGATTTAATTTCATTAATTAGAGGATCTCAATCTCACCCAGACAGGGCCTCTCAGCCCCAGAGATGAGACCTAGGGCAGAGCCCCCTGAGCCAGTGTCCTCTGATGAGTCTGCCGATGAATCAGACATAACTGATCAGCCAGAGGCTCCTTTCTCCAATTTTGAAGACTCTGATGCTGAAGAATCCATTCCAGCTGCTTCCCCACCAGAAGAATTCTCCTTTGGGGAAACTTTACATGCCATGAGAGCAGTTCCAATGGCAGCAACAGGATTTTTCAGACTCCAGAAAAGACTTAGGACCTTTCTGCACCTTCCACAGCACAGGCCCTTAGCTATACCTCCTGTTCTCTCTGTGGTGGATGATGCTTTCAATGATGTCTGCTCCGCACCAGATTCTTTACCTCCAGCCCCTGCAAAACCAGACAGATTTTACAGGGTGCCAGACACTCATCACCACCTTTACAAGGCCCCACTTGCAGACCCCGAAACTATATCCCAGGGTCCCAAGGCAGTAGCCGCGACCATAGCAAAAAACCCTATTCCTTCAGAAAGGGAAGCAAGGTCATTAGACAGATGGGGCAAAAAGGTCTACACTTCAGCTACTCTCTCAGCTAGAGCTTTAAATTGTCAGTTTCACATGATACAATACCAAGAGTTTATGCTTGATCAGTTAACTAAAAAACTAACCACTGATGAATCTCTTGATAAGAAATATGTATTAGAAATGGTAAATAACATACAACAGGTTAGTAACCATTCCTTAAAATGTGGCTATGATGCACTGGAGGCTTCATTTAGATCAGCCATGACTGGCACAGTGATAAGAAGACATGCATGGCTAAAGGAGCAAGCTCTACCGGATCATGTTAAAGCTAAGTTGCTAGATGCTCCTATGGATAAGACAAGTTTGTTTGGTACACCTGCCCAGCAGGTTATGAAGAAAATGGAAGAAAAGGCAAAATCTGTTCAAACGGTTAAAGATTTCTTGCAGGTTCAACCCCCAAGGTTTAGCAGGAACTGGCCTGCCAAAAATTGGTCCTTTCCTGACTCCACAAGACCTCAAAGCGGCAGGAATAGACGTTCCAGAGGCAGAAACCAATCCAGGGGAGGTGCCTACAGAGGACGACAGTGGCAAGGTAACAACAGAGGCACAGACACAGCCTCTGCCACTACATCAACTCAACCACAGTGACTTAACCCTAAATCCGCCTACCAGGGAACAAATAGCAGCTCCTCTAGGCGGAAAATTAACCTTATTTTCAAAGAACTGGCACTATATAACAAAAGACAAGTGGATTTTACAAACCATAGATCAAGGTTACCGGTTCCACTTCCACACTTTACCAGTCAAAAGAGGAATGCCAAATCTACCGCCAAATCAAAAAACAGAGGCTCTACAACAGATAATGCAGTTAGCAAACATGAGAGCTGTGGAAAGAGTGCCAACAGCAGAGCAAGGAAAGGGGTTCTACTCCAGACTATTCCTAGTTCCAAGAAAGGAAGAAAGTTGGAGACCAATTCTCGACCTGTCCGCCTTAAATACATACATCATTGTCCCAAAATTCAAAATGCTGACCCTACAGCAACTTCTTCCCATGCTGGGCAAGGAGTGTTGGCTGGTAACTCTAGATCTCAAGGAGGCATACCTGCACGTCCCCATTCGACCAATCTGCAGAAGATACCTCAGATTTCTTGCAGGATCAGAGCACTATCAATTCTCAGCATTGCCCTTTGGCTTATCTACTGTGCCCAGAGTATTCACAAAATGCCTGGCATCAGTAATCGCCCATTGCAGACTACAGGGAATTCAAATTTACCCATACCTAGACGACTGCCTGCTACAAGGGGACAACAAAAGCAAGCTGACAACAGATTTACAAAGGGTCATTTACTTGCTGCAAGCACTGGGATACACAGTCAATCTACAAAAGTCAAGGCTGATACCATCCCAAACAAGGACATTCTTGGGCTGAATTGGACACAGTAAAACAGATGGCATTCCTAACAAAGGAAAACAAAAGAACTCCTCTTTACTTCTTGGCACTAACAAAACTGAACAAGTTAACAGCAAGAAAAGTATTGCAGGCCTTGGGCTTCATGGCATCATGCATAATCTTGGTTCCACTTGCCAGACTACATATGAGAAAACTACAGTGGTACCTAAAGAATTTATGGTCTCAACACAGACACAGCCTAGAAACAGAAATCCCACTAATTCCATGCTTAAAACAGGAGTTCCTATGGTGGGCTCAGGCATGCCAGTCAAACCCAGGGCTACCTCTTTGCAGATGTCAAGCAAGCCAGACCATCACAACAGACGCTTCAGACCTAGGATGGGGGGCCCACATGCTGGACAATTGCGTGCAAGGATTGTGGACACAGGATCAACTTCACCTGCACATCAACCTAAAAGAAATGCTGGCAGTAAAACTGGCAATCCAAAAGTTCAGACCATTTCTCAAAGAGGGCCAGTTGATGATAAGGACAGACAACACCACAGTCATGTGGTACATCAACAAACAGGGAGGCACTCATTCATACCCCCTATGCAGAATGACTTTGGAGCTGTGGACCCTGGCACTCTGCTACAACATCCAGTTACAGGCAATATTTGTACCGGGAAAAGAGAATACTCTAGCAGACATATTAAGCAGAACCACATCGGATGCCCACGAATGGAA
Source organism: Protopterus annectens (assembly GCF_019279795.1). Lineage (NCBI taxonomy): Eukaryota > Metazoa > Chordata > Ceratodontiformes > Protopteridae > Protopterus > Protopterus annectens. The sequence continues at coordinate 633,685,667 of NC_056730.1, read as the reverse complement.
GCTGCACCCGACATCTTCAAGACCATCTCAAAGAAATGGGAATGCCTCAGATAGATCTATTTGCATCACCTACCAATCACCAGCTCAAAAATTCTGCACAAGGACATTCCACCCACTAGCATGGAAAGTGGATTCGCCTCCTTCAGCTGGAAAGGCCTAACAGCATATGCATTCCCACCTCTTCCCTTGATACACAAGGTATTACTAAAAATCAAGGAAGAACGCCCAAGGATAATCCTAATAGCTCCATACTGGCCAAGACAACACTGGTACCCACTGCTGAGGAGCATGTCTCGAACAATATGTGGCCAATACCCTGATGCCTTTGATGTTAACTCAGAACAACTACAGCATCATACATCCAAACCTAAAACGTTGCAACTGACTGCATGGAACATCACATAGCAGCAGCTAATCCAGAACTTTCCCAAAGAGTTAGAGACATTATTCTTGAAGCACGCAGACCTTCAACAAGAAGAAACTATGCTGGAAAATGGAAAAGGTTTGTCATTTGGAGTACTGAAAGAGGAAAAGATGTGTCAAACATAGATATGCCTAACATTCTGGAGTACCTAGCCGAACTTCTTCATTCAGGCCTGTCCTACTCCTCCATCAAGATACATGCATCAGCTATTTCAGCAGAATACAGCTTTGATCCACCTGTTTTTCTCACCTTTGCTCAGGCAGTTCCTCAGAGGAATCAAGAATGTAAAACCTCCAAGGAAACCACCATTACCAGCTTGGGACTTAAACTTTGTGCTAGAAAAATTGACACTATCACCCTTTGAACCAGCAGCAACAGCAGACCTACAACACCTGTCATGGAAAACTGCTTTCCTACTGGCAATTACATCAGCAAGGAGGGTTTCAGAACTACAGGCTTTAATGGCAGTGCAACCCTTCCTAATCTTCCACCAAGATAGAGTGTCCATGAGGACTAATCCTACATTTATGCCTAAGGTGGTATCCAGAGTGTCTTTAAACCAGGCAATCCACCTTCCTACCTTCTTTCCCAAACCACAAAACAGAGGGGAAAGAATATTGCATACCTTGGATGTACATAGACAGCTACGCTACTACTTGGACAGAACAAAAAGTAGCAGAAAGACTGACCAACTTTTTGTAGCCTATGCAACAGGAAGGGAAGGAAAAGCTATTTCCAAACAGACAATCTCCAAATGGATAGGAAATTGCATACGATTCTGTTACTCCTTCCATGGAAAACCAATTCCACAGAACATAAGACCTCATTCTACAAGGGCAACAGCCACTACCACAGCCTTCTTATGAGGAGTGGCAACCAAAGACATTATTGAGGCGGCTACTTGGACCTCCGTGCATACATTTGCCAAGCATTACAATTTGCCTCTATATTCCAGATCCCGAGCAGGGTTTGCCACTGCTGTACTGCAAGGGATCCTAAACACACCATAATCTAGTTTTATCCTCCTCCCCTTGTTGGCTATGGTATTCTACCCAGTTGTTATGACTGCAGATGCATCCATGAAGGACATAGTACAGTTTTGTACCTACCATAAATGTAGATGTCCGAACTGGATAGCATCTGCAGTCAGGATTACCCTCCCTCCTTCCCCTCTGTGGTACTCCAAGGGTGTATACCCTCCTAATAGCTAGCTGGTGGGGGGGGAGTCTTTATGGTGTATTTGTTTGTATATATGTGCAGACATGCTTATTTTTGTGTTTACCTCTATCTTTTGGAAACATTGGCATCTATCTAAATTTTAGCCTTCAAGAGGGCTACTGGCATCTGGGGCAAGAAACACTGAGGAAAATGGCGTCGGCTGATGCTTTTATACCCGCAGACCAACAGAGATGACGTCGGGTGAAGTGCGACATCAGCCGAAGCCGGACCCGGACTTTGGAATCCGGCCGACTGAAGGGCTGCCTGACGACAGGACAACCCAGTTGTTATGACTGCAGATGCTATCCAGTTCGGACATCTACATTTATGGTAGGTACAAAACTGTACTTTATAACGTATACATTTAATTAAGTTGCAATAATACATGAACATTTATTTTCCTTCCAACAGGGTGCACTGTTGATACATTTTAACACAAGCAAACCTCACAAATACATTTTCAGTACAAGAATCTGTACAAATCAGTTTGAAATACAAATGACATATAATTATTTACAAAAGTTCAGCTAACTGTGCTGGCATATATTGCAAATCCACTGCAATATTTCTCCTGGCAGGACTGGCAGTACCTTCTATCATCATGCCTCGCCCCCTTTTGAAGACTTAAGCTAGCTTTTCAAGTGCCACTTGAGAAATGTTTGAGAGGAATGAACCTATCTGGGAATACATTACCCTGTACCCTGTCTTAAGATTCCATCTGCCTTGGCATTACTCACCCCACTACAGTGGTGCACTGTCATATCATATGCCTGCAATCCTAGGCACCACCATAGCAACTTGGGAGTTTGCTAGCTGGCTCCCTGTAGCTATACATCCCCCTCAGACTCCTCCTGCCTCCTACTGCAAATACTTAGAATCACAGCTTTCGTATCATGGTATGGTTTCATCATGTTACCGTGGTACAATTTGTGTCCCTGCCTCCTGCTTAGCAGTTCTACAATGTAGTTAAAAGCACTGACCTCCCTTACCACTTTGATGGATCCCTCCAAAGCTGCCTGCATCTTATTGTGTCTGTCAAGAATGAGGACCATCACTTGCTGCCCCACAGCATACTCTCTGGCTTGGGCATTTCTGTCAAGCCAAACCTTTTTCTGTTGTTGGGCTCCTACCAGGTTCTCCTGGGCTAAGCCCATGAGCTCCCTGAGCATTGTTCTGAGGTTTAGGACATATGCCAAAATAGACGCCTTGTGAGATTCACACTCACCCACACAGTCATCATGAATTAAATCTAAAGGGCTACTCACCCTATACCCATACAGCAAATCAAAAGTGAGAAATCTATGGATTCCTGGGGTAAATGTCTGTAAGCAACAAACAGTAGATGGGCAAATATTTTTCCAACTCTCTCTTAAACTGGTCTGAAAATGCCCGTAGCATGGTCTTCATCATAGAGTTTAACTTCTCAACAAGACCATTAGTCTGGGGATGGTATGGAGTGGTCTTCAGGTGCTTCATCCCACAGGGCTTCCAGAGACAAGCCAGCAGGACTGAGATGAAATTTGCCCCTCTGTCAGTCAGTATTTCTCTTGTGAAATCTAGCATGCTAAAATTCTCTAACAAAGCATTTGCCACATTTTCTGCCTCAACAGAGGACAGCACCACTGCCTCAGGGTATCTAGTAGTACAATGTACTACCACCAGAATAAACTTTTTCCTGTGGAGCTTGGATACCCAGAGGCTGGACAATATCCATAGCTACCCTCTGAAATGGCTCATCAATCACAGGCAAAGGCATCAAAGGAGAGCTGACCTTGCCTCCTGCCTTGCCTACTTTTTGGCACTGCTCACAGGTCATGCAGTACCCTTTTACATTCCTTGTAATCCCAGGCCAATAAAAGTTCTCCATAATACATCTCTTGGTAACCTTTATGCCCATATGACCTGCAAAAGCAATGTCATGTGCTATGGCTATAAGTGCCAGACAGTAGGATATAGGCTCTGCCAACTGCTGTATTACCTCACCCTCTAGCCCTCCCTCAGAGGTCCACTCTCTATACTGTAACACGAAGTCTGGTAACCACTAACAGTGGTACCTCACTGTCAGCCTGGGTACTACCACTCACCTCTGCCTTTGCAGTCACTCTGTCTAAGAGAAAATCACTACCTATAAGCAGCTGTGGTTCACCTTCAGGCACACTGCTACAGGTTGGGGTCCCTTCCTGAAATAAAGACCTAAACAACCCTGGCTTCAGGTATGAGGTCTGTCTGGGTCTCCACAGGTTACCAGACCTACATGCATGTCTCCAAGACTGACTGTATGTAACTGCATGCACACAACATAATGCATTATCAAAATCATTCCCTATCTGGATGTCTGCAGGGATATCCTCAAACACACCTACTTGCTTGCTTCTTTTTCAAGCTTCCCAGTCAAGGTGAACCCTGGCCAAAGGCATTTAGAATGCAAGCCCTCCTAAAGCTCTGACTAGAGTGGGCTGCCCAAGTAAGTAATGCTCCTCTGTAACCACTGCAGGCTCCACAACTGCTATTTCAGAGGCTGTCTCTCTCTTAGCAGTGGCCCTTTTTCCATCCACCTAGATAGGATATAACCTCTTGTGATTGGTACCCCTGTTGTCACCAGACAACTTACCACTGACATACTGTTATTCCCATTTGCTGAATCCCCACTTTTTGTTCCCCATCTTGCCTCAGTGGAGATCTATATGATACATGGCCCAACTGCTTACATTTAAAACATTTAACCCTTGATCCTGGCCATGTACCTAAACTACTGTCTTCCCCTGTTACTGGTAGACTTTGTTGGGTGGTTTATGCTGCCCACCATGGTTTCCCTTAGATCCATGTACAAATTTGGGTATCCACTTACTGTGCAGTGACGCCATGCTTGTTAAGCTCAGATCCCCCTATTTCCCAGCTCATTTGCAGAGTTACATTCTCTATCTGGCAACCAGATTCTCATGTTCTCAGCAAAGTGCTAAAGGCTTATTCACTCAGCAAAAGGTCTGCCAGCCTTTCAAAAGTGGTGACCTGACACCCCCTTACCCACCTATCAAAATACATGGTTAACTCAGCAATATAATCACACACACTCCAAACAGCTGACACAAACACTCTTTGAGATTTGATTTGCACATGTGCACACACGTACACACACACACACACACACACACACACACACACACACACACACACACACACACACACACACACACACACACACACACACACACACACACACACACACACACACAACTGGGAAATGCTGACACAGATTCACCTGCTGTGTTCCCTTCTCCACAGACTATTAGATAGTTATCACTACCATCAGAACCCCTGCCAGTATCTTATGTTGACAAAACAGCAAGGCTTCAGGAGTGGCCAGAGCTGTCACCAATTAAATATATGCAAATACTCTCAAAGCTTAAATATTTTTGAAAAGGAACTCACCACAATGAAAAGTTTAAATATATTTAATAATAAATAAAAGAACATGAAAATGCTAAATAACTATTTACAGTAAACACCAGTTTCAGTCACAGGGAATATTAAAAATAACACCGATGGAAATTTTCACACAGTTATAAAGAATAGTATTTAGCTAATCTTGCTACCTAATCCTGACTGACTAAAAGAATTACTTTACCTACATACTAAATAGAGCAAGGTAAGGTAATGTGGGTGAGTGGTCTTTGTTGTCATAATCATGACAGAATGTAGAATGTTAAGAGCAAACTCCTACTAATATCTAAATATAATTTTTGCCTTACAGAATGACACCACACATCTAATCTAACTCTGTTCTCCATTTTATCACCAGCACTAGAAGCTGACAGGATACCATACACCCAGATAGAGTTTTTCTGAGATATCAAGGAAGTCAGAAAAACAACTCACACTTCCTACAAGAGCTACCAACTATTCTCTAGTGAATTCATTGCATCTCTGGTTCCATTCAAAGCTGTGGGGTAACATCTTTATGGCTTAATCCATAAAGAAATTTAATTTCAAGAATATTTTGCAATGTCAGGTGGATTAAAATTAACCTTGTCACTTTCAATGTATGTTGTTACAATGTATACATTTAATTCAGTTACTATAATATATATAAATTTCTTTTCCTTCCAGCAGGATGCACTTTCAATGCATTTTAACACAAGCCAACCTCAGAAATGCATTTTCACCGCAAGCATTTGTACAAATTAGTTGGGTATACAAATGGCATATAATAATTTACAAAATTCCTGCTAACTGTGCTGACATATGCTACAAATCCACTGCCCTATGTTTCCTGGCATGGCTGGTAGTACCTCCTATTGTCTCACTAACCATTTCCCAAAAGTGTATGGAATGTCCCGTGTTTGAACCAAGGACCTTGTGCATGACAGTTCTACACTAATACCTGTTGCCACAAGAGAGTTTAAAATTCTCTATCTGTATCAAGTTTACTTCACCCCAGATGAGACTCAAACCCACAATCCTTGGCATAGAAGACCAATGTCTTATCCTGAGAAAATTCAGCATCTGAAGGCTAAGATTGTTATTGAACACAGAAAAGGTGCATGTTCAGGATGTAATGGAACTGTTGGGTCTCCTGTACTTTTCATGTTGAGCGATTAGTCCAGGTAGACCATTTTGTAGGTCACTGGCATTTTTGTTAAAGGGTGGAAGAAGCAAACACCATTGGGTGCATGTTAGTTAGTTTGTGCAGGTTGATTTGAGACTGTGGGCACTATTTTTGGATTGTCATAATGGCATTTCTTTATGGCAGAATGACTGGGCTATGCAAGAGGAGTTGCAATTTTTTACAGATGTTGTGGCAGGGTATGCGATGGGGGCATTTTTCAATGGGCAATGGTTTGCAATTTGGTGGCTGGATGAGTGAGAGGATGACTGGAAGAAGGATGTGGCCTTTTTGGAGTTGATTCCCATTTGGTTGGCCATGGTTGTTTGGCGGGATAAGTTGCATGACAGGAAGGTGGTTTTTAATTCAGTCAACAGGTCTTGAGATCAAAAACTGCTAAATCAAAGTTAATATCTGAAGTAGTTAACTTCATTTGATCAGCAACCTGTGGGTTACGGATCCAATACGGATCCGAACCGGCAGCATACCAAACTAAAGATCTGAGCTCCAAGCTCTACCCCCATACCCATACTACCCTGCAGCCTCCTTCCAATCCTCAGATCTTGTTTGCCACAGCTTTGCCAAGCATGGGATTTTTTGAGCTCCAGGTGAGTAACTTTTTTTCTAGTAATCTTCTTAAAATATTTCCTAAAATATTTGAGTAGTATAGTGGTTGTGTGTGAGTAGCATTTTCTATATCTTTTTTGATATATTAGTCCTATTCTTATCTAATCTATCCCCCCTTATCCTCAGTAATTTCTATCTGCTAATAGGCCCTTCTTTTCTGTTTAGGTGTGGGTGTGTGGAGGGTATGGCTGAAAGTCAGAAAACTACCTTTTCTAAATGTACCGAGTATGGCCATAAGCTGTCACCAGCGGATGGTATCACTCAGTGCGTTCTTTGCTTGGGGGTTTCTCACCTTTCTTCAGGCTGCCAGATCTGTGCAGCTTTTAACCCCCGGGCCTTGCGAGATAGGAAGAACAAGCTGATTTTAGCGGGTCTTCTACCTGCAGAATCGGTTTCTTCTTCCTCCTCTTCCATTGTAGTGACAACCGCAGCTGCGGTTGCCCAACCATTTGGCCCTACTCCCCTGGCTGGGACTCACCCTCCTACCTCATCCCAAGGAGAACGAGAGGCAGAAAAGGACAGGAAAGACAGAAGGGAGAGAGAGAAAGAGAAAGAGAGAGAGAAGCCACAAAAGGCAGGCCAAATTGGACCCCTCGGCCCCTCCAGCTAAGGTTTTCTCCTCTCCTTTAAAGGTTACCAAGCCTCCTTCCCCATGGATCTGATCTCCACGCTTCTCTCCAGAGTCGGTGGAGGAGGCCCGACTACCTTCAAGGTCATCGCATCAGCACTCTCGGCCGGCTTTGGTGGCCTCTTCCAGATCTACTCCTAGCCTCTCTGAGGCAGATATGGACCGGATGATGTGTCACTTCCTGCAAACTCAGCTGCAGATGGGAATGTTGCTGCCCCCCCCTGGGGGGGGGGAGTTCAGCTCCACTGTTTGTCCCGATAGCTCCTTATCTGATCCACTACTGAGTTTTGGAGTCTTTGGATCTGAGGAGCCTCGGAGTCAGGGAGTTGGTGCCAATTATTATTGCTGCCTCGATGCCGGCCATGCCCTCGAGCTTATCAGATCCCTTTTTGGATCCGAGCTCTCAGAGCCGAGAGCTGGGCATCAGATCTGAGGGGGGCAAGTGTGTCTTTGACTCCTTTGTGGTCAGAGCACACTGTCCACTTGGATCGAGTGCTTCAGCTCCGACACCGATCCATTCATCAGATCTGAGTCTTAGAAAGGCCGGTACCCCATCGGCATTCGATGTTGTGGAGAGGGTTCTCTCTAGAGGATCGAGACCCTCACTCTCTCCTTGGGATCCACCCCTGCTCCCACACAGCTCAGTTTGTCCTCCATCATCCAGTCCCAGGGACAGCCTGCATTGTTGATGCCCCAGCCAGTTCCCCTGAAGGAACATGAATCTGTTGGTGAGCCCCCCTCGGACAGTCCCCCTGAGGATATTCCTCACAAACACCTGTGCAAAAGGAAGTACTTGGACTCCCCTGAATCCCTCACCAAGGATACTGATTTGGAAGAAGGGGAAGGTTCTCCCAAGTCACCCCCCCAACGACGTCTCCTTCGAAGACATTATGGAAATGCTCTGCCAAAGGGGGGGGGGTGGTCTGCCAAAAACTTTCCTCGGACAAGTCAGTATTAATGGAGGCATTCGATACAGGCCCATCTACCTCTTGGGTGTCCCCCCCGGCTGACCCCCTGGTTGCCCTGATTACCACCAGGGCGTGGAAGGAACCGGACACTGTAGTGTCAATCCCAAGGAGGCCCGACAAGATTCTGAGTCCCCCTGCAGACAAAGCTTCGTGGAGCAAGGGTTCTCCTGCAGATGCCCTGGTGGTGGTGGCGGACACCAAAAAGGAACTAGCTCAGGAGAGTTCTTCAGTCCATCCCCCTGACAAGGAGTCTTGGGCAATGGACCATATTGGAAAGTGGATGTTTGCTTCAGCTACCTTCTCTATTATGGCACTGAATTACTTGGCCCATGTGATTAGACTGCAGCGGGACCTGGTTAAAGAGTACGCTGAGTCTCTCCCAGAGTCCATGTCGGCCAAGGATAAACGGACTTTCTCGGCTCGTATGGCCACTCTCAAATCAGTGTCTAATACGTCTATGTGGCTACTCTCCCATGCCATGGAAGGAGCCATTAGAGCTAGCGGGTCTGGTATCGCCTTAAGGCGTCATGCCTGGCTTTGGCTTTTTGATTTTTTTGGAACCTTTCAAGGTGTCATTCGCGAATGCTCCCTTTGACAGGTCTACCTTGTTTGGGAAGACCGTCCTCGAGATGCTGGTCCAGAGCGAGAAAGACAGGAAAATGCTGTCAGCCGTCGGAATCTGCTTCTCTACCCCTCAAAGGTCCTTCTCCAGGAACCAGCCAGGGCAGAAGAAGATGTGGTTCCAGAAATCTCAGCAGGCCCAGAATGCTCAGGATGCCTTCTCCCCCAGAGGCAGAGGGGGACAAGGTGGATGCCGGCCCAGAGGCAGATGGGGTCCGAAGAGCTTAGGGTCATGGGAACACTTTTCCAATTGACTCGTGCAGCAGCCCTGAGGGGTTGCCCGACTGCTCCTCTCTGGATGCAGTCAGTGGGTGGTTTTCAAGGCACCTGGCTCAATGGGTGTCCATCACAGCAGATCGCTGGGTGCTTCAGATAATATCCAGAGGATATACAATCCCTTTCATAAACAAGCCTCCTTACTTAATGTGCCTCCCAGATGTCCCACCTACTCAAAGGAAGGCCGTGGCTTTGGAAATACAAAAGCTGTTAGAAAAAAGAGCCATCCAGCATGTGCTCCCAGACCACTCCAGATCAGGCATCTACTCCAGGTTCTTTCTGATGCCAAAAAAGATGGGGGACTTAAGGCCGATTCTCGACCTGTCAACAATGAACCTTTTCATTGCCAAGGAGAAATTCCAGATGGTCACGCGCCAATCTATCCTGCCCCTTTTGCAGGAGAACTGGATGTGCTCTATAGACCTCAAGGATGCGTATTACCATATTCTCATGGACAGACAGTCCAGGAGGCTTCTCCACTTTTGTCTAGGTGCCAGTCATTACCAGTTCAGGGTCCTACCTTTCGGTCGCACCACAGCCCCCAGGGTGTTCACCAAGGTCATGGCATTTGTAACAGCCCATCTGAGGCTACAGGGCATACAGGTCTTCCCATACCTAGATGACTGGCTCCTCACCACCCTCACCAGGCATCTACTTTCTCTAGCCAGGGACTTCTTCCTCCATTTATCATCCCAGTTGGGGATCACTATAAATGTCAAGAAGTCGTTCCTCCAACCTGTTCAGGTTATAAACTTTATAGGGGCCAGGATAGATTCCCTTCAGGTCAAGGCTTTCCTAATGCCAGACAGGCTTCACAGCATGAACTTACATGTACTAGCTCTTCTTCAGTCTCCTGCTCCCCCAGTAGAGTTAGTCCTGAGAGCTTTGGGGTCCAAGGTGGCAGCGATCAATTTGATCCCTTACGCTTGTCTATGCATGAGGGTTTTACAGTGGACTTTGCAAGTCCAGTGGTCCATTCTACACCATCCACTAGACTTGCCAATTCCCCTCAGCAGGGTTTGCAGGAACTCCCTCATGTGGTGGCTCCAATCCAAAGCCCTTCGAAAGGATGACCTTTTGTTATGCCCCTACTCCAGGCCAGAGTGATCGCAGACACCTCCCACCTAGGGTGGGGGGGGCATTGTGCGGGCAGGACTGTCCAAGGCACGTGGACTCAGACAGACACCATTCTGCATATAAATGTACTGGAGATGAGGGTGGTCCTTTTAGCGTTGCAGGCCCTTCATGCCTTCCTTCCTCCAGGGACTATTGCAATTCAGTCAAACAATATGTCAGTGGTTTGGTATATCAACAAGCAGGGGGGAACCAGGTCTTACCCTCTTTGCCGAGAAGCCATGAGAGTTTGGGAATGGGCGATCTTCACCATCCACTTCCTGTTAGCGACGCACATTCCGGGTTGGTCCAACATTCTGGCAGACAAATTGAGCAGAACTATCCTCTCTCCTTACTAGTGGTCTCTGAATTCTTCCATAGTGGAACAGATCTTCCTCAAGTGGGGTCAGCCTTGCTGCAATCTCTTCGCATCACCTTCCAACATGAAGTGCAGCAAGTTTTTCCCTCTAATTCCTCCTTTAGGGAAAGCCCCCAGAGATGCTCTAGTCCATGCTTGGCTGCCCGGTCTTCTTTATGCATATCCACCATTTCCGCTGATGTCAAAATTTTTGCAGAAACCTCATCTGTTGGGGAGCGAGATTATCCTCATAGCTCCATTCTAGCCTAAAATCTGGTTCCCCTGCTTACAGTCTCATCTCATAGCTCCTCTCTGGATCTTGGATCCCATTCCAGATCTGATTTCTTATCCCTCGGGAATGGCTCCTCCGAACCTGGATGAGCTCAAGCTCTCAGCTTCGTTGATCCATGTCACTTAGTTGCCAGGACTCCCAGTATCTCTACCATAGTCAAGTCCATTCTGGTGGCAGCACATAAACCCTCTACCAGGAAGATTTACAATAGTAAATGGAAACATTTTTCCATTTGGGCTTCACATAAGAACTTGGATCCTTTTACGGCTCCAATTCCAGTGTTTCTAGAATTCTTGTCTCACATTTTTCTGCAAGGGGCCAGTTCATCTACTGTAAAGGTTCAGCTGGCTGCTATTTCCCATTTCCATATTGGGGACAACTTTGGTTCTCTCGCTGCTGCCAGAATTTGTAAGGCCTTTCTAAAAGTTACCTTTCTTCTGAGACCTCCTATTAGAAATTCATCCCCACCGTGGGATCTGGCCTTGGTTCTTCAGACGTTAGTTGCACCTCCATTTGAACCCACAGATTCCATTGATCTGAAGTTCTTGTCATGGAAGACAGCCTTTTTGGTAGCCATTATCTCAGCCAGGAGAGTGTTGGAGCTTCAGGCTCTTTCTGTCAAACCTCCATATCTTGTATTTCACAAGGACAGGGTATCTCTCAGGAATAATCCCTCTTTTCTTCCCAAAGTTGGTTCTGAGATGAATATCAATCAAGCTATTAATTTGCCAGTTTTTTTCCTCAATTACCAGAACAAAGGGGAGTACAAACTTTATTTACTGGATGTTCACAGTTACGTTTTTGTTTACACAGGATGTCTGTCTTCCATAAATCTGACCAACTTTTCGTCTCCTTTGCAAAATCTTTTCTAGGGAAACCAATTTCTAAAGTGACTCTTGCCAGGTGGATTTTGAGTTGTATTCTCTTAGCATATAGAGAATTTGGCTTGCCAGAACCAATGGGAGTTCATGCTCATTCTACGCATTCTATGGCAACGTCTGCTGCATTCTGGTCTAGAGTTTGCCTGGATGACATTTGTTCAGCAGCTACCTGGGCATCCTCCCACACCTTTATTTCTCATTATAAGCTAGATTTGGTGTCTAGAGGAAGGGCTGCTTTTGGCTCTGCAGTGCTACAGAATATTCTTCCTTGAAGGCCTCCCAAGATTTCGGGTAGCTGGGGACTCTGTCCCACAGGTTGCTGATCAAATGAAGTTAACTACTTCAGATAAAGAAGTTATGTACTCACCATAACGTTCCATCTGAGTAGGTAACTTCATTTGTCAGCAACCATCCCTCCCTCCTTCCCCTGAACCTGAATAGTCATTTAGCTGAACTCAAGGTTTAGATGCTTGAGTTTTGTTTTGTCTCTGAGTCAGGTCTTCTCAGGTTGTTAGTTTGTTTTGTTGTTTGTACAGGTGGCAAACGCGATCTGAGGATTGGAAGGAAGTTGCAGGGTAGTATGGGTAAGGGGGTGGGGCTTGGAGCTCGGATCTTTAGCTGGTATGCTGCCAGCTCGGATCCGTATTGGATCCGTAACTCACAGGTTGCTGACAAATGAAGTTACCTGCTCAGATGGAACATTATGGTAAGTACATAACTTCTTTTTTCTTAGTTTTAAGGGAGTTTGTTTTACAAGGATTGTTGATTAATTTTTCTTTTTCAGATGTGTATGTAGCAGATGCAAGGAATGTGATTGCTGATAGCTTGTCTTATTTTCAGTTCCACCGGTTTCAACAAATGACTCCAGAGGTGAAACCAGAAAATGTGTTGCTGCTGGAAGAGGTATGGCTTCTTGGGAATATATACCAGGATGGCTTCTCCAGCAATCTTTGGCCAATTCAATGTGGAAAGCTTATTGTAGGGCATGAGTCAATTTTGGGGAACATGTTTGAAATTGCTGTTATATTATTTTGATAGTGTGTGTGATTGAGGGCATGGGCAGTTAAATCAGTGAAGGTGAAGATGGCGCCCTAAGCATATTTGCTAGGGTGGTAGGAGTGGAAGACTTAACCAAATCATAATTAATAGCTCAAATGCTGAAAGGTTGGGAATGGGTTGAAGGTAGGCTGACCAACAAATGGTTGCACATTATAAAACAGGTTCTTAGGGCATTGCTGCCAGGGTTGAGTTTGTTAGTAGGTATATCATTTGGTTATCTGCTTTGGGCAATGTTGGCAGTTTGGATATACAGAAGAACATTTCCGGTGAATGAGCTGTTAGGTTTGTTTTTGTGGAGCACTGTTTGCATTTTGCCCTCTCTGTGTCTGTTTGATTGTGGCAATCGAAAATGGATCAGGAGGGTATGGGTACTCAGACTATGTTGCATGCATATGTGAATGAATTACTTTGACCATTGGCTTGAGGTATGAAATTTCAATCTTCTCGTGAAGGGAGATCCCAGGATTTTTTTTTTGTTCTCGAAGTGAGAGGGTGGTACGTGATAGTCAATTTCTAAGTCTGATGCAGACAGCCTTTCGATGTGTGGGGGTGCAGAGTGACAGTTTCTCAATTCATTCCTTTTGAGTTGGGAGAGCATCTGATTTGGCAAGGGAAAGGAGCTCTGTTGAAGTTATAAAATGTGTGGGGAGGTGGTCATCCGGAGAATTTTTGTTGTACGTTATATGAGTGAGTGCGGTATGTGTTCTATATTATTATTAATTTGTGTGCGCGCACATGTGTGTGTGTTTTTCTTGTTTGCTTTAGTTGGGGTTGTTGTCATAATGGGTCATCCATTTGCATATTGGGCGTTGAAGAGAGCGCTAATTAGATCGGAAGAAGCTAATTTTGGGTTGCAGCCATACGGTTGCAAAGTGAGTTGGCAAGATTTTAGAAGCCTTAAATGGCATCAGCTATTAGACAAGTTGAAATATATCCATTCAAGGATTGGGATGCCATTTATTTTGGTCATTCACCTGGCAGGTAATGAACTGGGGAGAGTTTTGAAGAGGCAGTTACTTGCTAGGATGGTGGGTGATTTGGCAACCTTGAGATGGAAGTTTCCATCACTGGTTATAATTTGGTCAGCGATAGTGCTGTAACTGATTTGGGGGTGGGCAGACAAATTTATGGGTATTGAGTGAGCTAGATGCTTTTTTACCCATAGGCTTTTTATAGTGCTAGGACAAATGCGTATATATATTATTGATCACAGAGATTTTAATTACGTAGATGCAATTTGGTATCAGGAGGATGGGGTGCATTTAAGTCGCTTGGGGTTGGATGTCTGCAGTGCACATCTTATATTGTTTTTGAAGGAATCTCATTTTGATATTAAGGAAGGGAGGACAACCTGGGATCAGAGTGATGGGCAGAGAATAGAGATTTTTGAGGAATGTCTTTTCTGTTCCCCCTTCTAATTTATTTCTTTGGATTAGAATATCTGGTTGGCAATAGAAGTGAGTGGTATCACACTGCTTCTAATTGGAGGTGTGAGACGATAGTGAGCAGATTAATCTTACCCAGCTTTATGTCATTAACAATATGGTGGTGAGCAGATAAACCAAGAAAGAAACGAGCCACAGAAACAACCAAATCCACTGAAGAACTGGAACCGCACGATGTAAAAGGTGAAGAACAGTCGATTTATTGTATAAACACCACTCACATAAAAGATAGCTTCTTTTGGCATAAAACACTTGTAAGCACTTTCATCTGATAATACAAACTTCTTCTGACAGCATAAAACACTCGTAAAGAGCTTTAAATATCCTGCTCTGAATTAAACTCATCTACGTCATTGAATTCTAATTGGTCACTCTTCCTTCAATCAGATTTGTCCCATTAAACACACCCTCAATGTAAAAAAGCCTCATACAGGCTATATGTAAAAACCTCACACAAAACTAAACCAAAAACCTAAATAAGTTCTAATCAAGCACATTAAAAGATGGAAAACCTAACATTGTCATAAATTGTCTTGTCCTCATCAATAACTCCATGACGTAGATGAGTTTAATTCAGAGTGGGATACTTAAAGCTCTTTACGAGCATTTTATGTTATCAGAAGAAGTTTGTGTTATCAGATGAAAGCGCTTACAAGTGTTTTATGCCAAAAGAAGCTATCTTTATGTGAGTGGTGTTTGCACAATATATCAGCTGTTCTTCCCCTTTTCCATATCTCGTGTGGTTCCAGTTCTTCAGTGGATTTGGTGAGGAGATGAGACTGCCTACTATGATTTATAGTGCTGAATTTTGAGCTGTGTGTATTGAAGTTCATTGACATTTGTTATTAATAAATGGTCATCTTAGCTCAACAATGATGTGATTATTTGTCAGCAAGGGTCTGGACAAAATTTGTTTTTTATTTTCCCTTAGTTGTGTAGATCAGCACTTTCAATGCACAGGTATGCTTTTTGGAGTCCTCAGTTAAAGGAGAGGACAATATACTGTCACAGTCGGGTGGAACCAGTTTTTCCCCTAGTTGCAAAATCTCAAATGCCACCAAGTAAGCCTCATTCTTTCCATGTTACTTCATGGGTGTAATAGCTTTCAACAATGAGATGCATTGCTGGGCCATTTTACTTAAGAGCTGCTGTTGAAGGCTGAGCAGGTACTCAGTAGTGGCTGCACAATGTCTCTTAAACAATGGTTTGAAGACTGAGCAAGTATTATCATTACCTAAATATTTTTCTTGGACGGGTATAGCTAAACTGTCTACAAATATGTTGAATTTCATTAAGGATTCAATTATCTTGTCCATTTTATGCAGCATAAAACAGCAATACTTAATAGGAAAGGTTCATCTTTAGAAAATGCAGCAACATGCAAGGTATGACTTCATATGGTGAGATGAGTCAATATGTCATTTTTCATTCAACATGTATCACTTTAAGCTGTTGCATTCCAATTAGGAAAGCTGCTTAATTTCTCCAGGTTGAGAAAACACTTGAGGTGGAGCACTTTCAGGTAGCTTAATAATCTCACAGTTTGCAAAACACATTATCAACTAATATAGCATTTTGCAGTGTTTACAGAAATACAACTAATCAATGCAAACAACTTTCTTATGTTCAGACAAGGTTTGCTTATAAGAACAAAATATAAAGTTTTTTTGCAGCAAAACACGGGAATTAAAACATAAATCAAGTAAATTCACAACGGCCATTTTGTAATGCAGTTTACCAAAGTATTCCTTCATTTTTTTTTTCAGAACAACATTATTTTTACAAACATCAATGTTTTCAACTGGTTTGTCATACAAGTGGAGATAAATTTCATTAATTTCTCAATAACTTACTTCCCTATTTAAACTTCAGGGGTACCTTCACATCTTCATATTCCATAGGCTCATAGAATATTACCAGGCTAACTGTCCTGAAGGGTTGTTTTAAGCTTAGCTAATAACCAAAAATTAGAATTAAACCCTGTACCTTATGTCTATAAGGTAAAGATCTTAATCTTTTTGCCATACCTACCACTCCCCCCCCCCGTTTGTGCCAAGCCCACCTCAGATTGCTCTTTTCCTTCACATATATGTCTTTGAAAACTCCTATATAAGATTCTTTGTCATTTTATACTTAGAAACCTGGCTTCTTACATAAGTATTAGCCATTATATGTCCAAAAATAACATGCCCCTCACTGGTTGGTATGGAGCTTGCTTCATTTTGGTTTGTCAGTATGTTTAATGCAACACAACTAAAAAACACAGAACCTCTCAAATATGTATTACATTTACTAGGCTCATGAGTCATTAGGTTGCATTGTATATAGAAGAATATATTAATCAAGAAGCTTGACTAGCATTGGTAATAATGCATAGAATTATATGTTTGTTCTTGTGTGCTCCTTATTACAATGCAAAAATAACAATATGAAAGAAAAATGATATATAATAATTTGAGATTTGATGTATGATTCTAGAAAAGATTCATATTCCAGATCATTAAAAGTAACTAGAGCTCAGTAACCATTACAGGAATTATTATTTTTTTTTGTGTTAGATTTGCAGAGAAAAATATGAATGACATAAAAGAGATACTGTTCTTAGTAGCAGTCGAAAGTGCTGGGTATACACCTAATAATATCATAAAATATGTTCATAATTTAGGATATGTATAAAATAACCTATATGATATGTATTTCTCACTGTTATCTGTCACTGGGTTATGAAACAATGTTATATTTAATTGGACTGACGGGGTACTATAAGAAAAAAGAAAAATGGCTAAAAATACCACTCTGAGGCAAATATATAGCAATGTGAAGTACAGACTAAATTTGAAAAAAAAAAAACTGAAAAGTAAAACAGTTATGTAATGAGTTTAATGTTGTGATATATTCTGAATATCATAAAGGAGCACAAATGTTCTCATATATTCTGTACATTGTAAAAGATTACAAAACGTCTAACATAACTAAAATTTAGTCCTTCATTGGTGACATATAGGATTCTACACTGATGTTTATTTTTTAATGTTTTGTTATTTCTTTTGTATTTTCAGAACTTATGCCCCTTTTTATAAATTATCTTTACAACAGAAACACTAACCTAGTCAACAAGAAATATACGAAGGAAGTAAGAAAGAAAGAAAGAAAGAAAAAAGGAAGGAAGAAATATAAAGGAAAATAATTTGTGTAGAAAATGAAGACAACCCAAAGCAAAACTAAAACTGAACTCTAGGGAACCAAACAGAAACCACTGAGGAATATGACTTTTCATTAAAGACTGTTTTCATCCACCTTTCTATGCAAAACTCATTGTAAATCTTTAATCGAGTTAGTAATTTGCTCAACTCTGTATCAAAAATTGTTGTATGTCTTATATTTCACTATGATCTAAAAATACATCTATTGTGGAAATGCAGGCATTTGTAACCATGTAAATCAGACTGCAATATTTCATAATGTAAGTGAGAAAATAAAGACATTGATTCATAAAGTACTTATCTGAGCTAATGAATACAGTTAATATAAATGCAAATGTCATTCTTAAAATGTATTTTAGAAATATTGGTAGAGCATCAAAGTAGTTGGTCAAATTATGCAGTTTAGATACAAGTATAAATGTAAAAGAAACATAAAAACTGGAAGTTACTAAGGTTTTGTTTCCTGAGACATGACTCTGTCATCCATCTTGAACTACAAAGAGGTAAAGGATGGATTAATTTGAGATAGAGCCTGCACATTGGCAGCAAATATTTTAAATATCAATAGTCATATTTTAACATTAGTTTTGATCAGGGTGAAACTGTACACTATTAAAGAGCCTTAAGAATAAATTAAATTTTAATTGAACATGGCACACTGGTGCAGCAGTTAGTGTTGTTATCTCACAGCAAGAGGTCCCTTGGTTTGATTCTTCACTGGAGTGCCTTCTGTATGGAGTCTGCACATCCTCCTAGTGCTTGTGTGGGTTTCCTCCCACATTCCAAAGACATGCAGTAGGTGGACTGGACACTCTAAACTGGCTATAGGTGTGAATGTGTGTGGTGTGGAAGAACTGCAGTGGCAGGGCTAGCCACCTGGTGGTGTAAACCTTAGATCTAGATGATGTCAAGTTTGACACCCTGACCCCATGTACAAAAAGGGGTTATGGATGGATGAATGTAGTTTTATTCTCCATACTGTTGCCCACACAGACTGGAATTTTTTTTCTTAACATGTTTTACAGGATGTTTTTTGTGCCTATAATCTTTCTTTATCACTGAAGTACCTTTAATGACAACAATACTGAAACTTACTCCACTTTTTCAAGGAAAATTTTAGCACATTAATATGACAAAATTGACCCAAATGTAGTCTTAACTGAGCATGTTTTGTTTCTATTTATGTTTTTTGTTAGTATTCAGATATTTATGTAAGATGTTTTACGTCTTCTCTGCTTTGATCAGGAAACTGAACATTATTTATATATCTATATCTATCTGTACACACACACACACACACACACACACACACACACACACACACACACACACACACACTATATATATATATATATATATATATATATATAGCACTTTTCTGTTTTAAGAGCTTGACCTTGTTACGCATGACTGAAGAGGGATCAGAGTGTAGATTTTAATAAAGTAAATTCCAGCATAAATAAAAAAAACAGACCAGCGCAAATTAAAATTGTTACAGTTTCAGAGCAAAATAAAGAGAAAATATTCCATAGCTATTTATAAATGATGTGGCAGTCCAGCACCAAACCAGAACATTTATCTGTCATTGTTTAAGGTTAAAAAAATTACTTTCATTGTTTACAAAAAATTATGGAATAATGTACTGATTAATACAGACAAATTAACTTCAGTTACAAATAGATCTTTATTATCGGACACAAATGCAGTTTTGTAAAGATTTAAATGGTCCAAGATTACAGCAGCTAACAATTTGAAGTGTAACAGCTCTGTACTAGGCACGGATATGTCACTACAGTTATATGTTGTTTTAGACTTCAGTAACAAGATTTTATGGAAAAATAAGAATTGAGATGCAATAGTTTTTGAAATTATAAAGAATTTAAATAATTGGTTATGACAGAAACATGCAGATTTATGGGTTAAAGATAAAATAACTTGCAGTTCAGCTGACAAAGCTAAAGTGCTCAGAAAGACATATTGGGTGTGGCCATATAGAAATAAAAAGGGTAATAGTATCCATCTATGTTGTGTAGGGTATACCAGAAATGATAGTCAAGTTAATTCGCAGAATAAAGGGTTTACAGCAGACCTGTAACAAGTGATCCTGAGACCTCTACTGTTTGGAATCTATTTTTCAGGTGTGCAAGCTGAAACTAAAGGTCTGTGGCTGACAAAGTTTCTGATGACTGCAAATTGGGAGCAGTCATAGAATCTCCAAACAATCTCAACTTCCTACAAGAGGGTCTTACATAAATAAATGACTGGTGCCAAAGGCATGGCCTTAAACTCAATAACAACATCCTAAGTATGCACTCAGTGGTGAGAGACCTGGCACACAGGTTGACAGCAATCTTACCTTTGGTCACCATGTCTCCACAGTGGTAAGAAGGGCATTCTACATTGCTCATCTCATAAGCAAAGGCATTGTCTACAGAAAAAAAGTTATAACCTCATTGTACTCTTCCCTTCAAGCCAGTAATTGAGTGCAATGCTCCTTGCACCTTTCCAAGCACCTGCAGGAATTGCAGAGACCACAAAAGTTCCTCACAAGGAAAATTGAAGGCCTTCAGCATCTGTTCTATGAGGATCTTCTGAAATCACTGTCACTTTATTGTTTTTCACACAGACTACTCAGAGGTGATCTCTAACTTGCATAAAGGGCAATCTTTGACCCTGCCTTACTGGAAATGCTGCATATATTTAAGTCAAATGGTACATGGGTTACTCACTGTAATGACCTTAACCTGGTATGTGACATTAATAGAACCTGTTGGAGGGACAGATTTGTCTCCCAGAGGTTACCACATCTTTATAATGGAGTCCCACTTCATGCTAAGCAGAGCACCTCATTGGCTCTCTTCAAATGGAATCTGGATGATTGGATGGGTAACTGTAAATTCATCCCAGGGGTACCACCTATGTCCCTCTTGGACACAAGCATATGTGTTGATCATTGAGATATGGGTAAAACTTGGCTAGGCTTCTATGGACCCTAGGGTGATTACTCTATTAACCTCCTATGATTCTATGATCCTACAGTTAGAAATTTTGCAAATTATTTTTTTGTGTTATTGCTTTGTTTAGCAGTCATTGTTAAGAGCTTTGTATTAAAGTGCTGCAATATATAAATCATGTCTTGATGTTTTACTAGTTTATAGTATGCAAGATGTAAAGTCAATGCTACATTGAAAAAGTGACAGTACAATCAATAGTTCAGATCCCATGCATGAAAAGAGTGCATCATGAATATTGTGTCATTAAAGCCACAGGTTCAACTTTTATGTTATAAGGGGTAGACAAGTAAAGTTTTAGAATTAAATCCATTCAACTCTAGTAATAAATGTGTATACTATATAAAGAAACTTCATTTGCTTGTATAAATGACATGCAAGTAAACTTCTAGATTAAAAAAAAGACTTCACATACTTGTATAAAAGACAAACAAGTCAATTTCCTGAACACCAGAACAGATCAGTTTAAATCTGGTAATAAATGTGTTTACGTAATCAGTTTAAGATTGTATATACTTTATGGAAAAATTGCAGTTTACCAAGCATACCAGATCAGATTACAGCCAGCTTAGCAAGCTAAATTGAAGACAGTACTGTATGCCATAGAGCAGTATGGTAAAGATGACTTTAATACAGTTTATGCAGTTACAGTTCTTACTATTTATCCCAAAAAAATTGTAGACAGTAATGATAAATTCTTACAGTATTCAGCAGTACTGAAAAGTTAAATGATGTCAGCTAAAGAAATTGTTATAGTAACACAGTGGGTGGAGTTTCTCTCACAGAATATTATGTTAGAATCTGAGGGTCAAAAGAGTAAAATGTAAAACGCTCAACACTAAAGATTTATTTTATATAGGTGCAGAAATACCCAGGTTTAGATTACTACTTTAGATACATTTAAGGTTATCAGTTTGCTTACAGACTTGCAAGTGTTTATTAGCAGTAAATGTTTATTTCATGCAGACAAATGTAAATAAAGTCAAGGCAACAAGTAGTGCTATCAGTGTATAATTGTTAAAAATGCAAATGTTATTTTAAGGACCTGGTACTAAATACACTCAAAAGCTTTAGCCATCCAACCTTGCACAAGGGATGAAAAGGAGAGGTTTAAAAGGTTAAAGCAGGCCTTCCAATACCTCATCAGTAACTGGGAAAATGCAGAGTAAAATTTGGCAAGAGCTGTGGTGCAGAAGTTGATGGTCTATGCGTTTCAGTTATTTCTTCAGTCCTTGTTTAAAGTTAATATGTATGAGTTAAAGCAAGTATGTATGTTTTCAGTTATATAACAGTACTAGTTTCAGTTTATGTTGTTATCTATGTTCAGGCAATACTGACAAAAAGGTATTAGTAGTTTAGTCTCCAGAATATAACAGTAACAGGTTTAAGTTTTTTTTATCTGTGTTCAGGTAACATGACCAAAATGTTCTTATGTTTTCAGACAATTGTACAACAATGCTAGTTTTCATTTTATCTATGTTCAGACAATACTGACAGGAAAGGGTACTAATAGTTTAGTTTTTAGAATATAACATTTACCATTTTTCAGTTATGCTTTTACCTTTGTTTAGGTAACACTGGCAAAATATATTCCTTTAGTATTAGTTTAGTTAGTTTCTTAAATGTACACATCTATCTTAAATGTTCAGTATAAATATGTGTCAAATTTCAATCAAGATTCAGAATATGACATTCATACTCATTTATGTGTTTAATCTAGTACATTTCAGTCAAATTTGAGAATATAAGATTAATACTCAGTCACTTCATATTATTCAATTAGTTTTAAGGGTAAACTAACAGAATTTCATTATTCAGTCATCAGTTAAACGGAAAGTGGCAGAAATATTTGTAACAGGCCTATTACATCATACATTTCTACTATATCATCCTTCACTCTATTCAGTCATTAGTTAAGGATAAAGTGACAGGAATATTTATTACAGGCGTATTTAGATAAGTTATCTAAAATAGATAATAGTTATTCAATATAGTCAAGGCATAACAGGGCAGACTTAATTTGTTAATTAATTTACAGATTACAGTGCACTTTACATAATTATTGTACATTAGTCAGAAAGTAGCACAGTAACTATTTGATGTGCCACCAATACTGTTTATTGCATTAAAATGTATTATATACCAGATACTATTGTAAGAATCTTGTAGCAGCATGTATACTTAGTATAATACTTTTGTGCAGATGGTCCAAGAAATATGTATCAAGTGAGAAATGTTGTTAAAACAAGTGCAGGAAGCTCTCAATGGTGGGGATACATGAATGTCACAGAAGAGGCATTTAGGGCCTAGACTAGACATCCAGGTGGATATTGTCAAGATGTGGAATACTTGAGAAAAAGTTCAGTTAATTTACTCAAGGAGCCATAGAAAAACTACATGGGTATTTATTTTTTATTTATTTATTTTTACATCAGTTTGTTTTCAACTGTTAGAAAATGTTATTTGCTGGTTGACATTTATTAAGACACTTTGGCTTAGAACAGAATTGTGTAAGTTTTGAATTCTGAACTCTGGATTACTTAAAACTCCATAAGTGTGTGTATTGTTTCAATTTTGTTTGAGAAGTGAGATTTAATTTTGCATGTCACTGCAAATAGACTGACCTCAGATACCACAATGAAAGATCACTTCTATACCTGTCACAAAAGTGAAGAATGTGAACACAATTTGGTCTCTCTCTCTCTCTCTCTCTATATATATATATATATATATATATATATATATATATATATATATATATAGATATATGTATGGATAGATATACCCTTGCATACACCAAATTACACTATTCCATTTCTACATGCAGCCTTTAAGTACACAGATATCTGAGTTAATTACCCCAGCTGAAAAGAAAGAGAATTAATGATTTTGTTTGTCAGTTTACTCTAGTCAAAAAGAAAGTGACTTTTACAGAGAACTGTTGCATTTTGCCGCCAATGCAGAAACTCAGACACTGGTACAGACCAACACAATTTTGAACAACATATTGTGCCTCTTCGAGAGACTCCTCAGGAGACCACTCCTCAGTATAGTAAATGAGTAAGGATAACAACATCAAATGTCACCTTTTTATTGCCTTTGAAAGAGATGCTACCCTGAAAAATCAGTTCTGGTTGACTGGGCAAGAATCTTATCTTCTCAACCTTCAGAGAAAGAACTTGATGCACAAATGGACATGAAAAGTACTGTTTATCAAAAACTAGAAAAAAAAGATCTCAACTATAGTTGGTTTTCTTCTGAGATACTTGCAATTAAATTTCATAATGAACATTCTACCTAAATAAAATCAGAAGATTAAAAATGTCTAATTTAAAGCATATTTAAACTTACAGTTAGAATCAAAAGTAAGGTGACATATTTTCAAAGCTTAAAAGGTCACGTCCAAGTAATTTATGTAAATGTGATTTTCAAAGTGACCCTTACAATGTTGATAAAATAGTTGCAATAACTGAAAAGTTAGCAGCTAATGAAACACTATTTAAACTAAACAACGTAAACCCAAAGCAACGTGCAGATATCAGTGAACACATAAATAGGCAATAACTGAATTAGTACATTTTTATATGTGGGAAAAATGGGCACAAACCTTGTTTGACTGATAATGGGAATGCATAACCTAATCAAACTGGGATTTCTAACCAACATGTAGATAATGAACATGTAAATGCTGTGCCTATCAAAATTTGATTTCTAACCAACATGCCACTAATGAAAATATACCAATAAAATGTAATAAAATAACTTGCCAAACAGTAGAATTGGCAAAGTTTTTGTATGCCACAAACATTTTAGTCAAGTGTGCAAAATTTTGAATGGAAAAAAGTAAAGGGGCTGCTATATTTAATTTCTAACCAACATACCACAAATGAAAATATACCAAAAAATATGATAAAATAACTTGTCAAACACTAGAACTGGCATATTTTATGTATGCCACAAACATTTTAGTCAAGTGTGCAAAATTTTGAATGGAAAAAAATTAAAGGGGCTGCTACATTCTGGCAGCATGTTCACTCTTGTTAAGTAATTGTGTGCCTGTTGATTTAATGTAAATATTAATAGGTATGAGAAAGCAAAATGTGTACATCTAGATAGGAAGGATTATCCCATAAATCATGTAGAAATTCAACTCTTCTATGTAAAGTGCTCTATCCTGAACCTATGTACCTATTTTAACTCCTGATGTAATAATTTGTCAAGACTTCTATCAGATCAACGTACGGTGGAACTTATACAGTAGATAAACTTCACTTAGATACTTTGTGGCCTGACTATACTTCTAGGAAAAATATGTGGGTAGCAACAGTCTGATGCACTGCTGACATATTTGTTTTTATTTTACAGTTTGTTTACTAGGATAGTCCATTCGGCCAAGAAAAGCCCGTTTTCAATGGAGTCCTGGAGAGAAAGGCTCCATAAAGATAATTATACAATGTTACAAATTGTACGCAATTAAGTGATACAGATGTGATAAACTGAAAAGGATGAGTAAAGAATATTTAAAGAATTTTGAATTTGTCTTTGTTTGGAATGGATAAAAGAAGCTATGCCTTATCAGAAACCATTTTTCAGTCTTACAAGAACCCCCATTGGCTACTTAGTTAAATAAATCAGTATAGAAACTGAAAGGAAAGAATCCATAGTGCATAATATGTAAAATTGTCAGAGGATGATACAGCAAGCAGGACCAAAGAAAATGTGTTCAGAACAGAAAGAGGAATGGTTGAGCAAATTGTCCCCATCCAATACCCTTATGAGTTGAGGAATGACTTGCTATAAAGAGTAAACAAAGACAGACACTAAATCATGCATTGGCAGTTTGCTCCAAAACCATTTTATAACACATGCAATGAAAGTGATACATAGCTATAAATTGTGAGGTCTCTCATGAATGGATAAAATTATAGCTGGAATTTTAGCTAGATATTACTGGCCTGGTTCAACAAAAACATTTTGAACTTTTGTAAACATTATCTAGAATGTTAAAAAATGGCATCACATTCTAGGTTCAGAAGAACACTGATACCTACAGACTTACTTGAAGTCCCAAATGAATGGATACCCATGGTTCTTGTAGGTACATTGGTGAAATCTGGTAGTGACTACCAATACACTCTAGTGATTTTTGACTATTCCACTACATTTCTGCAGAAGTACCCTTATGAAAAACAACACTAATTACATATCCAGAAACACAGTGTTACTTTTATCCATGGTAGCAATTCTCAAAGATATAATTGCAGACTGGAGATTCCAATTATATCCAGGGAACTGCATCAGCACTGACAGTGTTTTAATGCACAACAGTTATGAACTTTGTTATACCATTCTCAAACTGATCGGTCAGTGAAGGCTTTAATAAAACTCTGAAGTCTGTGCTAAAGAATGCAGAGGAACAGAATGGGAAAAAATGGAATCAGTTACTAGCCTATGTATTTTTCTTTTGCTATAAGAAAAGTTCTATGAGATTCAACAGGATTTATTCATTTTAAGTTAGTATATGACAGACATCCTCATGGCTTTCCAGACAAAACTAAAGAGACTTTGGAGCAGAAAAATTTTTACACTTGTAAGACAGGTAAGAAATTGATAAGATTATAGTTGAGGAGCATATACAAAGGGCAAAAAAGATGCAGCAATAAGTGTGTAATGGCAATAACAGACTTAGGGAGTTTAAAAAAAAAGTTGTCAATGTTAGTCTATACTGATGAAAATAAGCCTCTATGAAGCTAGCAATGATCCTCTGTTGTGGTACAAAAAATGAACTACAAAATAAGACATACTGATCAAAGAAAACCAGATCAGATGCAGCACAATGTGTTAAAACCATGTGGGGTTAGCTGGCATTTCTTTAGTTATCCTGGATGCATACATAGATCACAATATTGTTGTATCTGGGAATTCTTTCACTGTTGTTCAAATAGTCAATATATTGTCTAAAGCTCAGAAGTTGCATGTAACAAAGTTTCTACTGAAGAATAAAAGATTTTCCTTAGCTATTTTGGAGAACTGATTCAATAAACTAGTATATTAAAACTGTGCCAGGAGAGAAGGTAAAACTAAAATCTGATAGGATATCAGCACCTCCCCCCCCCAAAAAAAAAAAAAACAATAAGTGAAGAAGAGAAAAAAATCCTTAATCCAGGAGTTATGAAGGACTCCCAATGTGAATGAAACAGTCTGACTGTGTTGCTTCTTATGCCAGATGGCTCCATAAGATTTTACAATGATTTCTGAAAATTGAACAAATTTTACTCTCATCTGATGTCCAGAGTGAATGAACTCATAGAGAGGCTATAGAAATCAATGTATTATTCTGTATTTAACCAAGGGGACATGGGAGATTTTTGCCTCATATTTTTGGTGTGCTTCTCATAAAATGTGTGATTTTCTGGCAAAACAAGTCTTTAAATAATGACATACATTTAAGTTTCAGCTTTATATCCTTTGGAAAATGTATTATAATACAAGTCCTGCTATTATAGCAATGTTCTAAACTTGTTAAAGCAAATGTTAAAATGTGTCCCTATTTTTGGGCCTTTGTCCTGATTTCTTTTGCTAAGAGGTTGAGAGGTATGCTGACAGGGATTACAGTTAATACTGTCAAAAGAAACCATATATGTCATGTATGTGATTGACATGGAAATTTAAACCTAATAACCAAACTAGAAGATGTCAGGAACTGGCCCATACTCAGTACCATATAATAGACAAAAGTATTCTTAGGACTAATATCCAGTTTGTGACCATAGTTTTTTTCATTGACAGATCTTACAAAAGGTAATGCACCTGCCTGGGTAAGGTAAACCACAGAAGCAGATGGAACATTTAACCACCTGAAGGCTAGATTATGTTCAGAGTATGTCTTGATTACTCATGACTTCATTAATCCCTTTATTGTGTGCACTGCTATATCCAAGATAGCATTGGGATATGTGTTATCTCAGGGAGTGGGAGCTGTGTGAGACCCCATCTGCCTCTTAAGTAGGAAGCCAAGTGAGGCTGAGGCAAGATATTCAGCCATATAATTAGAAGGTTTCACTATTAGGTGGCTATTAAATTCTTTGCAATAATATTTGTTGAACCATTGCTTCACTTTGTAGCTAACCTTGCACTCATGCATAGATACAAGCAACAAGATGTAAACAAATTATGTAGGTGGGCCTTGTCATTACAGTGTTTTTATTTCACAACTAGGCATATACCTGGCAGTGGCCACAATAGTACAGATGGGTTGCTTCACTCCCAGAAACATGAGCAATATGCTGGGAGGTGCTAATTAAGGCATTGTGTCTGTTTCAGTATGTTAGAAATATTATTTATTGCATTAGAAATCCTGTAAATATAGCAGTTTGGTTTGAAGTCTGACTAGGATGTGGTTCTAGACAGAGAAGTTCAGCCATTTAGTATATGCACTTAATAATCTGGAAGAAATTACTGTCTTTTACAATAATTATACTAATAATATTCTGGTCTACACAAACAAACCGTCAGCATGTGGTTTAACTAGTACCTAAGGTAATATAATACAACAATTAAACTATTATATGGAAAAGATTTTTTGTATTGTATATAAATACATGATATATATGTATGTGTGTGCGTGCAAGCGTGTGTGTGTGTGTGTGTGTGTGTGTGTGTGTGTGTGTGTGTGTGTATGTATATATATATATATATATATATATATATATATATATATATATATATATATATATATATATATAATTTTACTCATACATGTTACATTTGTACTTATACAGAGTATCATGTTACTGATCATATGGCAGTATTGCTTGAAATAAAAATTAATCCAGGGATCCAGCGAAAAGAAAAACCTTTAGGAACTATTCCAAGGCTAACCGCTGTCTACTCAGCAAGACTTTGGCTAAATTCTAACTACCCTAAATCCAGTAAGCACCACTGCATATGTTGAGCTTTTTACAAAATCTGTGTACAGCCATATTGATAGCTGTATAGAGTGAGCTGTGCCTACTTGTAGTAAGAATAAAATAAGGTCAAAACACAAACCACCCTGTATGAATCACAATAGTAATCAGTCTTACAATAAAAGAAAAAAGGTCTTGGCCAAGTGTAGGAGGAACAAAGCCATACATTCTAAAAGCACTCTGGCCAATCTAAACAGGCAGCTAAAAGGAGAGGAGGATGGATTTGGCATAACGGTTAAGGTATTCATCTTATAGGCACAAGGTACAGGGTTTGACTCTAATCTTGGTCTGTTGGTTAGGCTTAACATGGAACTTCAGGGCAGCTAGTCTACTTATCATCTATGAACCTATAAAGAGGGTTAATTAATACTTCAAAGTATACATCTGAAGAAAAATAGCTTCTTAAGGACAAATACAAAGATTTCTACAGCTAAGTACATAAGCTCAGGGGAAATACACAATGATGTGCAGAACTTATTGCAAATGGCATCCCCCACGTTGAGTTGGAGGCCATTGCCAAACTTTTGGCTGACAGGTTCAGCTCAGCTTTTTCCACTCACTCCCTCCATAGTCCAAGGGAAATATCACATACCACAGCCCCCCAACCATTACTAGGGAGCAGGTCATCATTGCACTTTCCAAGGCCAAAAACACTCCATCGATGGGCCTTGATAACATTCCAGGATGTTTAATAAATAGCATGAAGCATGACCTCTCTGGTCCATTTGAACCACTTTTCAGCTGGAGCCTAGAGTCAAGTTTTGTACCCAAGGAATTGAAAAAGGCTGCTGTCATTCCCCTGCACAAAGAAGATCCAACCACTGATATGGGTAATTACAGGGCCATAGGTCCTACCAGTGTCACATGTAAGGCCGTAGAAAGAATCATAATGGATATGATAAATGAAGACATAGGTAACCCGTAAACACTGAACACATCACAGTTTGGAAAGATGAATCTGTTAAAAAGTGATTGCTTTACTGATCTGAATGTATTTATGATAATGTAACATTGGTAAAGCACAACTTTAATGCTGAAATGCAATTTTGTGTGCATATATAATTATGAGGTTTGTGTTGCCTAAATATTTATAGGATGATGGTAGCCACACATGGTCAATGTTGTGTAGTTTGACAGATAACTAAATCAAAATTTTTTTGTATATAACTGTGGACTTTTTTTCATGTGCAGTAATGATGCAAAACAAGGGATCAAAGAAGAGAAATGACAACTTCAGTCTTGAGGAAAATCACATTCTCATGGCTACCGTTTGGACATATGGGAAATGTCTGTTTGGTAAAGGGGGGGGTCCAAACAAGCTGAGACGACAAATGCCTGGAAACAAGTTGTTCTGGACATGAATGCAGTAGGTGGCAAAAACTGCATAGTAGCACTGTGTTAAAAGAGGGCAAATTATATGTTAAGACATGCCAGAAACAAGGCAAGGCTTAGTGCAATTGCAGGTATCAGTACTGGAGGGGCCTTTCAAAATTAATCCCATTAACACCAGATGAGTAATCCCTCCTGTCCATCCATGGGAATGTTTATAACACAGAAGATGATGGCAGTGGAATAATCAGAGGTGGTGTGGACAGTGGGTATTACCAATGTCTGCAGCAGCAGTCTGCTCGGGAAGGATGGTTTAAAAGCAGTAACATATATTTACATAGACAATTGAATGCTGACATGGAATGATTAAATTAAACACATGATAATTAATATTTATAGTTGAAACATCTATATCTACACAAAATGAGAATGAAGGCAGTGAACATGGGAAGTGTTTCCCTATACCTCCTTAATAAGTATACAGTAGCACATACTATTTCTTTGTTAGTAATGTTTACAAATCATTCTTTACAGGGTCAGTACTGGAAACAAACTGTTTCACTATATCAATATATTTGGAGGATATCAAAAGCAGAATGGCTATAGAAAATAATTATGATGACTGATAACATAGTTATGTTTATGAGGCACCCTACGGAAATTGGCATGCAGTCCCCAGGTTTATTGGCAGGATCTGACATCCCACAACATGTCACTAACTCTACAGGATGTGAAAGTGCATTAAAAGGGGAGTAAGGCACAGGAATTTTTTACAGCTACCTCAGGAAACATGTAAAGGATTTGCTGCCCAGCAGCAAATGTGCCATGGCGTTGTTAGGACTTCTGTTGAAAGTTAGGAGGAAATGGTCAGAGTGCTCCAGGATATGTGTGAGAATTTCTAGTACTACTTGGAAATAGCAATGAGTAAGGATAATGCCAAGACCACACTGATGCACAGTATGGTGGCACACTAAACCTCAGTGGCTGCCTTCATTTTTACACTAGTTAGTCTTTACCAGACTCAAGGAGGAGTCTGTCTTGGAAGGGGAAGGGGGCAGAGTACTATCCAGATATGTAGAGGCAGATCATAAAAGACTACAACTGCTTCTCATAGCTTCAAAGATTAATACTTGGCTAACTGCCCTGATAGGCTATTGCAAGCCTAGTCAATAACTCAAGGTAAGAATTAAACCCTGTACCTTATGTCTGTGAGGTAAAGACAATAACCATTATGCCAAACTCACTCCATATGTTTACTGATGAACCTGTTTGCAAACCAGAAATCACTATTATGGCCTTAACTCCTCAACTACACATTTCTTGTGCAGTCAGTCTTCTAGGCTCAGGCCAACAAGTTGATCTATAGTACAATTTTTGTTCTGTTGTTGCTAGCCAGGCCTTCAAATCCTTCTGTAGATATAAGCAAATCTTTCTGCTAAATGTTGGATTGTGCCCATTGTGAGACACATATTCACTATGGCATTAAATAAACAAGCACTAGGAACTCTTGTGTGGATCAACACATTCATTTACATATTACAATGTCTAAACCAAAAGACTGCACACTTCAATGTGCACACTGACTTTACATATGATACAAATGTCTTCTCTTATATGCCCATTACTGCAAAAACGTGTGAATAATACCCCCAGTTCTCTCCCCAAAAATGTCAGTACAACAGCTTTCATACAGACCATCCCCCAGCTTCACTATCCTTCCATGCAGGACTAGCTTAGTCCTGCACGGAAGTGGCCATTTAAGAGCAGGATGGCAGCACACCATACATATTAATGAAGGCATGCTGCCTGAGCTCCTAAACAGACATAGAGCATGTACAAGTGCAGGGGGCCTGTCTGAGAGCAGAGCTCTCAGAATATACATGCCCCTGCAATGAAGAACAGCAGTGTATGAATAAGAATGAGCGAGACCACTCATAGGTGTTCACATACCTCCAGCAACACCCCCTAAGTTTACAAGAGCAATAGTTAAAACATTAAATATAAAGAAGTTTTTTTTTATAAAACAGATTAAATTTAACCATAGCTGCGCAGGTTTGCACATTGCTTAGCTACAGTTAATGCAGCTTAAATGGCACAAGACGATAAAAAGCAAGATAAAGGCAAATGAAGTGGTACAGCAATAGTGTAGTGGGCAGAGCATTCACCTTACAAGCAATCATTTCCAGTTCAAGTCCCACTCCAGTGCAATCCATTTTCCATGTCAGATCACTTTATGATCAATTTATTTTGTTGCATAATCTACAACATAACATATATTTGGAAACTGGAGTACTGCATTGAATGCAGATGTGAGGTGTCATTGTCATAATGTTGTAAAATCCACAGGTAATCACAAGTGCCCCATACAGTATATGTACACAGGAATCAGGGATACAAATCGAAGGTAAAATGTGTAATGAATGATAAATCCACACAGTTTCCAAATTCACCACCTTCCTAAGAACCATAAGACATTACTGTCTAAATTAATGCGGTGGTAAGCAGGAGTACGCAGTAGTAAGCAAGAGTAGCATATTTAAGCAGTGGTAAGTGGGAGTAAGCATATGTAAGTAGTAATAAGCAAGTTTAAGCCTGTTTGCGTGGGGGTAAGCAATGTGCACACAGGTTAAGCAATGTTGAAGCTAATTCTCTGTAAGCATATTTAATCCAGAAGTTAGCATTGCTTACCTTCACGCAAACCCATGGAAACCTGCTTACAATTGCTTAAAAGTGCCTTAATCACTCTCTATGCATCAGCCGCTGTTCTGACCAGAAACAAAATAAACAGCCTTTGCAGGTCTTGAACCCATGACCCTGTACACTATATTCACAGTAGTTAACCCCTAAGCCATCACAGCAGTGCATAAGAATGAGTTATCACCAAACATATCCTCACTATAGTAAATACAAACTGAACATGTGAAAGGAATCTATATACAATTTTATATTGTATAACCTACTACAGGACATAAATATGTGAACTGAAGTACTGCATTAAGCCAATATGTGAGGTGTCATTGTAATAAAGTGTTGAATCCCCTAATAAACACAAGGACTCCATACAGTGTACGTGCACATGAATCATGGATACCAAACACATATATAACATGTAATGAATAAAAAATGCAAATATAATGCAAATTAAATATTAAGCAATGCTAAGCATTGCACAGCCCAGCTTAGTAGGTGTAAGCAATGTGTAGGCCAGCTAACTCAGTCTGCCCATTTCTATACCCCTTTAAGCAATGTGAACCTTAAGTAAGCAGGTTTGCCCATAACTTAGCATTTTCAAAATCATCCAATCACAGCAAAGTGTGGGAAACTCGCCCTATTTAAACCCAACAGGTGGGAATACATCTCATCACTGGTTGTAGCTTCCCCTTGTAGGCACTATGTCTGGAATGGGAGAGAGTGTGCACTTTTGGGCACAGTGCTGAGGCATCTAGGAGTCCAGAGTCATGGCAGGACTCCCTGTGAAAGACCATGAACAGAGACTGCTGCAGGGCCAGTACCAGGGTTCCCAATACAATGCAGAAGCCTGGGACTGTCTCACCCGTGACCTCACCAGAGTGGCATACCCCGAATTGGTGAGCAGGTCAGGCATCACTATGCTGACCTGAAGTGAAGAAAGGGGGATCTCTTGGATCAGTGGATCCAAGAGGCTAGGAGGACAGGGAATATCCCAGCCATGTGTAAGTGTCAGTCCACTACCTGTTTAATAATTGCCAGCTCAAGTACATTATGGATAGGTATGGCTAAATATTCCTCTTACGTCTTTCACAGCAGCAGATGAACGGGCTGAAAACCAGAAAGCCCATGGCTGTAGACTGCAGCAGTTGCAACACAAGGTAGGTTAGTAATACTCTTGCATGCACTATCACAGGAAATAAATCTAAAATTAGTAGTAAGTTAATTGCCTGCATAAAACCTGTATTGTTTAAGTCATGTACTCCATACACCAGAAAATAGGCCAGGAAGAGTCTCATATAGGTTGTATGTAAATGCAAGCATAATAGCCTTATAATAAAGATCTAACTGCCAGACTGCATGTGTTCACTCTGGTATCATATGGTAATGTAGAGTTGCAACCACTTAATAGCACTGTTGTAGTAAGCACTGTCACCCACACTTTGCTACATAAATAAAATGTGTGGGAATGTCTGTATATGACTGTTGTAGTCCCAACAGGTCAAATAGTACAACTGAGAGAGACTTAGATAGAAAATACTGAAAAAATACACAACAAAATCCAAATAGCACACTCAACTGTGATGTGAACTGTTGTATTTTTTGCACACAAAGCCATGGTTCAAATCCTGGGAGTGGTAGTAGGCTGTATACAGAATCATACCCCACAACTGTACAGATATCTCTAGAATGTCCAGTAAATTGGCCCGTAGCTGCTGCCTGTCACCCTGTACCCCTGGCAAATCAGTGGGATGATCCCAGATATTTAGGCAGCAAACAAGACATACAACTTATTGTCAGACATCTATAAGAACAAACTTGTCACTCTAGTGACTCCCCAAAAAGTTATGAGAGTAATTAGCCAAGTATGTCCCATCTCCACCCCTTGTTATCAAGCTGTGACCAGAGTGTGTACAGTAACAGAGTGAGATGTATGTGCATAATACTAATGTGGAAAATGGTAATTTGTGTGGCAACATGCAGGTAGTGCAACAAACATTGCTCTCACAGGTCTGTCAGAAACAAAATACTGTGCCTATAAATAAAAGATTGATATCCTGTACTGGTACTGTTTACTCTGGTATTGTATGGCATTGTTAGTGTTGCAGTTGCTCAGAATAATAAGGTATTACTCATCATTGTCACCCACACTGTACTACATAATACAACTGTCTAGGAAATCCTGTAAAAGAGTGTTGTAATTACAAGGTCAGAATGTAAAACCACAGGAACATTATAGACAGAAATCAGACAAAAGATACACAGCGATATCTATAGAGCACACTCAACTATGATGGACAGTGTTTTATTTTTAGCAGACACAGCCATGGTTCGAATTCTGGAAGTGGTAGTAAGCTTTATGCAGAATCATACCCCACAAGTGTACAAAAATGTTGGGAATGTCCAGTTATTTGGCCCATATCTGCTGGCTGTTATACTGTCCCCCTGCCATATCAGTGTGTTACTTTCTGAGATGTAGGCAGCATTTCATGTCATATAACTGACTGTCAGACCTGTACATATTTGGAAAATGTCAAATAAAACAAACCTGTCATTGTACAAGTCACTAAAGGTTTAAGAGGGCAATAGTCGAAATATGTCCCTTGTTCACCTGCATGTGGTGAAGATATACCCAGAGTGTGTGCCAAAACACATGGACAGGTATGTGCATAATATCAACCTGAAATCTGGGAGTATGTGTAGAAACAGTTAGGTAGTATTAACAAACAATACCTCCACAGGTATACCAGGTAAGAAGTGTATACTGCAGGTAAAACTCAGTTCATGTATATAGCTGACGACAGCCACACCACTGTCCAAACTAAGGCAATAGGGTAGTGTACTAATACCTGTAAGGTACAGATCACAGCACTGACTAGGAAAGTAATGCAAACTACAGGAATATACTAGTTGTTAAGTGACACCCCCCCACCATATCTGCAACAATAAACTAAATACATAACTCAATCAGTATGTGCTGAATTAACTCTACTGTTGGGACATATGTCCTATTGTTTGATAATTATTTAAATTTGTTTCTATGCATGTGCCATGTTGAAATACTCCCACATTTCTGGCATGCTGCCATCAATTTACCTGCATGCTGTTGTAATGACAACTGTGGTCCCATATATGCATGTGTTCTGTTTGCTATGCAACTGTTCCATATCTGGTATTTGGGTTAATAGGGGTATCTATGCATGCTGTTATACCTAATCTTTGAATGTGTTGAATATTACTAACTCACATATGTTGATAAAATTTAAACACCATAGCACGTTTGGGAAGGATGGTCCCAGCAGACCCACCTGTCCCACCTCAGCTGGCCATGGCACCAGGCACCAGCATATCTGGGGCCCAACCTGGGACCTCCTCAGGTGCAGGGTTTGAGTCTCACAAGGGATAATTGGCTAGGCTTAAAATGGCTCGCAAGGGCAGTTAGCTTAGAACTAATCTATGAACCTATGAACCTATATATGTAACTACACATACACACACACAGATATGTATAGGAAGATACATATTTAGAGGTTGCACACTATATGGAACAGCCAGTATTCCAACAGTTGCCACCTTATCAAATGGACACTGTATAAGTCACCCATACAAAAGACAATTGCTGGCTGAAACATATACCCACAGAGAGGTTAAAGGGTATAACACCACACACAGGTTTGCATACCTGAGAGAGCTTTATGTGTGTACTATTACAGTTGTACATGCCATGTCAAATAGCTGTTTAGACTTTGAAATACATATAAACAGATTAATGCAAATCTCAAACAGATCAATTAATACAGTATTCCGGAAGGCATAACATATGTTGCTGTCCAGGCCATGGCCTTCATGTAGTACAACAGTAAAGACAGACTGGGCCACAGGATAACAATCAATCAACAGTAAGTAATGCAGATGTATATTCCAGCAGCCTCTAACTACACTCTGTACACAAACCCTAGGGGGAAAATACTTCAGTTGATACAATGAGATGCATCTGTTACATAACAAGACATAACTGAAACCATCACCATCACACTGATAAACAGAACAGTCTGTATGGCAGGAAGCAGTAGGCCTGCATTTTCCCAAGGTGAATTATATGGAAATGTACATCCAGATACCTTAAGTAAGCTTACTCCAGACATCCATCACATGTTGTAACAGCCTAGGTTTTTTATGGTGCATCCCCCCATAGACTGACATACAGGGGCATATACCACTGTTATATACACTGACCTATAGACTGCAGAAGGGCACACATGTATTGGGCAGAGGAAGCCCACACATATATGGACCCAACCCCACAATATGTCTGGGGGCCACAACAGCAGTGGAATGATGGCAGGAATGGCAGCATGACATACTCACACGTCACTACATAACAACCCCTGACAGCATGTCATATGGACAAAGCTTGGTATGTAGGTGGAGGATAGAGGCTGGAACACAGGTCCATATGTGAAATAGTGTTTTCATACACTAAGCAAGTTGCTGGTGTTACAGGATAGTCTGCAACATACCCTTAGTTAGGAATATGAAGTCAGAAACACAAATGGATGTAGCCATGTATGAATAGCACTCAACACACACACACACACACACACACAAACACACACACACACTGTCAGTGATATATCTGACACAAGACCTGTGTGGTGGACAGACAAAACATAACAGGCACACCTCTGGCCATCAAGTGGATAGGTCCACAGTTGAGAGCTATGCAGACTGACTGCATTCCATTTTAAACTAGTATGTACACACAAACCCTGTAAAACTGGTGCTATACAATGCATACAACAACACTACTCACACTCTGTCTGTAGTTCTGGAACCTCATACAAATATGTAGCTGACCTGAGTGTGCAAGTTCTCTTGAAAGAGGTATTGCTACCTGCTGTCTGTAACACTGCTGCCCACAAACAGGAAGGATGTCCACCATACAGGAAAGGTAAAAGGACCACGCCCACATGATGTAGGGAATTATAATAGTGGGTTGCCATGACCGTGGTAATTGGAAGTACTACATAGCATGCTGCATGCAGGTAGCATGTGGAGGACACTGATTGGTGCAGAGGCCATCACCTGTTCGTGTGCATCACCTAGAAAAGCCATACTGCAATCTATTCCAACCAGCTCAATCCATTTACTGGAGAGAGAGAGAGAGAGAGAGGGAGAGAAAGAAGCCAAAACCAAAACAGAAACAACGAAAGCAGGCACAATAGATTTATGGACAGGGGCTATAATTCAGGATATGTGACAATGGCTCAGAATTATGCCTCTGGTCTACATAGACCTAATCTGTTGACATACAAAAAGAAGCCCATCAAGTCAAATACATTACGATTTACTACCACATTTGGTAGAAATACTAATAACTTCATCAAGACTATCAGGGACAATTGGAACATACTGGAAGCTGATGTTAGAATCAAAGCCATTATTCCTAACAAATGTTTATTTTCTTTTCGAAAAGGCAAGAATTTGGCAGGTCATTTTAACCATTACAAACACCATTTTGAATCTACTTTACCCCAGGTGTATCAAACTACTATTTTGGGGGACAAGTTGATTGGTTCCTTTCCATGTGGACACTGTGTCAATTGTAAGCACATGTTGAAAATCAAAGAGTTTACTAGTAGGAACACCAACACAGTTTTTGATATTACATTTTTTGCCAATTGTAATACGGACTGGGCCATTTATTTGGCATGTTGTACCTGCCACTCATTTTATGTTGGGCAAACATCTCAACCAGTCAGATTACGTGTCTCGGAACACCTTAGTGACATCAGATGCAAAAAAACATCTAATGCACTATATAAACATACTCCTACACATGGTACAGCACAATTTCATTTTACTATCATTGATAAAATTATTGGTGATAGAACCAACAAGAGCGGCTGGCATAAAAAACTTGATTTAAAAGAAAAGAAATGGATAACTAAATTGGGTGCATTATTCAATCCAGGGTTAAATGAATGTTTATAAATAAGCATCCTTATATAGGATATATCCTTGTTGTATATTTGGAGCATAAAATATATATAACAATATATATACATATATATATATATATATATATATATATATATATATAGTTATTCTTTGTATATTTGATAAAGTTTTGGTCCTAAATGTATTTGAATGTATCAATTATAATCTGCTGAATATTTATCAGCACATGTTTATTGTTTAACCAATCAGCATGGCTTTACTGGTTTAAAATTCAGCATTTTTGACAAGCCTCCTTGCAGTACACTGAAGAAGGCTAGGTTCAAAACCCAGGCCGAAACCGGTTTGTGTTAGGATGCTACTATGCTGGTTTAGTAGTTTTTATTAAACTACTTTTGTTTCATCACAGTCTACTTGTTGCTGGCTTATTTCCTTGTTGAATATTACTAACTCACATATGTTGATAAAATTTAAACACCATAGCACGTTTGGGAAGGATGGTCCCAGCAGACCCACCTGTCCCACCTCAGCTGGCCATGGCACCAGGCACCAGCATATCTGGGGCCCAACCTGGGACCTCCTCATCCGTTGGTCCTGCACCACCTTTGGGTGGAACCACCTCAGAGGATGAGGCTTGCACCCCCCGAGAGCAGGCACGGACAGGATCCTGTCACCCATCACCAGGTCCAGGTCATGGTGCATAGCTAGCTCCACAGGGTGGATGTAGATCTGCTACGCCAGCTTGATGGCCTCTTGTCGTAACTAGAGGGTCAGCCTGGCTGTCCTGCTAAGCCCCTATGGGTGGGGACCTCAGTTCCACTGTTTACACTAGGGGGTTCATGGGCATCTGATTTCCAAACACCACTCCCCATCAAGGTGTTTACCCCCCACATGTGTCATATACTGCCCCTGTATGCATCTTGTTTGTCTTGTCTGTTGACCTACCCAACCTTCCTCCCCAAATATGCCTACTATCCCTCCCTAACATCCCACTCTCACCTGAAAAAAAAGGGCAATCGGTTCCCCCCAAAACATCTCACCCCATACATAGCTGTCCATTTCACACATGTGCCCATTGGA
Source organism: Protopterus annectens (assembly GCF_019279795.1). Taxonomy (NCBI): domain Eukaryota; kingdom Metazoa; phylum Chordata; order Ceratodontiformes; family Protopteridae; genus Protopterus; species Protopterus annectens. Next base: position 633,645,918 of record NC_056730.1, on the reverse strand, counting down.
CACATGTAATCTGGGCCAATTGGCTTAACAACATATTATTGTTGTCCTCACCCCTCTCTCAGGGGTATGAGTATCCAAATGTATCTCCAAATTCAGTGAATATGCACAGCTGTTGCTGTAGAAGAAATGTGCAGCTATGGACCTTTCCTACACCCTTCCTGCACATCCCTGGCTATTTTCCCTACTGTCATTCCCAATTTGTGCCCCTTTTTCACCACTTTCCTATCAACCATTTTTCATTTCTTTTAAAGAAATTAGCATGGGGGTAAGCTGGAGTAAGCACATTTAAGCAGCAGTAAGCAGGTTTAAGCTTGTTTGCACAGGGGTAAGCAATGTCTACACAGGTTAAGCAATTGAGAAGCTAAATCAGTATAAGAAACTGTAACCGGAAGTTAGCATTGCTTACTTCCGCACAAACCCAGGCAAACCCACTTACAACTGCTTAAAATCCAACAGCCCTTGTTCTGCCCAGCAACAAAATAAACAGCTTCTGTAAGGCTTGAACCCAAGACCTAGCACACAATAGCCAAAGTGATTTACGACTAAGCCATGGCAGATGTACATAGCCCTGATGTTTTCACAAACAAATCATCCAGCACAGTCATGCAACAGTACATGAAATGTATTTAAACATGTAGATGTATATATTTATTTATGTATTTATTTATTTTACACGTGTTAACCATGTTAGTCTGACTGAGCATTTGGCTCATTTACAGCAGAGACCCAGGGAGAAAAGCTCATCAGTGAATAAAAGGTAAAAAAGTTCCATTACAGTCAGCAAAACAGTTCAGGTTACAACAGCACGTGTGTATGTGTGTATATACATATATATATATATATATTTCTATCCAGATATATATATATATATATATATATATATATATATACATATACATACATATATATATATATATATATATATATATATATATATATATATATATATATATATATATATATATATATATATATATATATATATATATATGTGTGTGTGTGTGTGTGTGTGTATATATATATACAGATATATATCTATAGATATAAAAGAGAACATAACAAATACATGTATGACCACAGGCATTGTTAATGTCCCATAACCAGAACCCAACACAACATGGGCACAGGATGATAACAGTAATCCATCCCACCTGTATGATGTCAGGCTGGTATCAATAACATATCATGCAATACAGTCTTGCTGCCATAGGGAATGTGCAATGTGGAAGCAATAAACATTCCTAAGATACACACACACACACACACACATATATATATATATATATATATATATATATATATATATATATATATATATATATAATATGTATATATATATATATATATATATATATATATATATATATATATATGTATATATATACATATATATATACATATATATATATATATATGCAGATATAGTTATAGGGTTGGGAGGGTGGTGTAATGGTTAAAGTGTTTACCTTACAAACACAAGGTGCAGGGTTTGAGTCTCACAAGGGATAATTGGCTAGGCTTAAAATGGCTGCAGTTAGCTTAGAACTAATCTATGAACCTATGAACCTATATATGTAACTACACATACACACACACACAGATATGTATAGGAAGATACATATTTAGAGGTTGCACACTATATGGAACAGCCAGTATTCCAACAGTTGCCACCTTATCAAATGGACACTGTATAAGTCACCCATACAAAAGACAATTGCTGGCTGAAACATATACCCACAGAGAGGTTAAAGGGTATAACACCACACACAGGTTTGCATACCTGAGAGAGCTTTATGTGTGTACTATTACAGTTGTACATGCCATGTCAAATAGCTGTTTAGACTTTGAAATACATATAAACAGATTAATGCAAATCTCAAACAGATCAATTAATACAGTATTCCGGAAGGCATAACATATGTTGCTGTCCAGGCCATGGCCTTCATGTAGTACAACAGTAAAGACAGACTGGGCCACAGGATAACAATCAATCAACAGTAAGTAATGCAGATGTATATTCCAGCAGCCTCTAACTACACTCTGTACACAATCTCTAGGGGGAAAAGACTTCAGTTGATACAATGAGATGCATCTGTTACATAACAAGACATAACTGAAACCATCACCATCACACTGATAAACAGAACAGTCTGTATGGCAGGAAGCAGTAGGCCTGCATTTTCCCAAGGTGAATTGTATGGAAATGTACATCCAGATACCTTAAGTAAGCTTACTCCAGACATCCATCACATGTTGTAACAGCCTAGGTTTTTTATGGTGCATCCCCCCATAGACTGACATACAGGGGCATATACCACTGTTATATACACTGACCTATAGACTGCAGAAGGGCACACATGTATTGGGCAGAGGAAGCCCACACATATATGGACCCAAGCCCACAATATGTCTGGGGGCCACAACAGCAGTGGAATGATGGCAGGAATGGCAGCATGACATACTCACACATCACTACATAACAACCCCTGACAGCATGCCGTATGACCAACTCCTGGCATGTAGGTGGAGGACAGAGGCAGGAACATAGGCCCATATGTGAAATAGTGTTTTCAAACACTAAGCAAGTTGCTGGTGTTACAAGATAGTCTGCAACATACCCTTAGTCAGGAATATGAAGTCAGAAACAGAAATGGATGTAGCCATGTATGATAGCACTCAACACACACACACACACATACACACAC